>NW_019417266.1:78403-103634 GCF_000390285.2 Anoplophora glabripennis
ATATATATATAATCAAATTCCCTTTTACCCTTAGGTGTCGGGATTACAAATAATTTCATATAATTAATTTCCTAACTATTTATATACAAATTTTCTCCATTGCTTTTTGTCTCTTGCTATTAGCTTTGCTTCTTGCCATGACTTGCCTCTATTTTCTAATGCTTTTTCTGCTGTGCTGTCCCACGTTTCCCTTGGTCTTCCTCTCCTTCTTTACTCACATTCATATGAAACTATTTACTTAAAATAGCCTGACCTATCTTGGTTCATGTGTAAAACTTGAAACACACTGTATAATACGCCACCCTGTATATCGTCAATAAATGTAACATTTATATCACACTTATTTATAATTACAGGTATAGTACGAGTAGTTCCAAATACTGCCGAAAAGAATCTGCAGCAAATTTCATTATCAAACTAAAATCTTCACAATCGTATGTTCACGTCAACGTTATTGCTAATATTGACTAATATTGATTTTTCTTAGATTTTTTATTTAGCTATTTCTCATCAAACCAAACAAACTGCGTAAGTAGTTTATTCTTCACTGGGTCTAACAATTTAATCTCTCTTGGTTCGGGGATTAGATGGAATGATCTGGAATACTTTTCAGAACAGTTCTATACTTACCAAATAAAATAAAGAAAGCTGATATGTATTATGTAAATATCCGCAATATCTGCAAAATATCTTTTATAATACAGGATGGCCAAATGAAAACGAAATAAAGCCTTTTTCAGGAACCGCGTCAAGATTGTAGAAAAACGCTCAGACCCGTCGATTTTTGATTAAAGGGGGACATTCTTTGCTGGTATTTTTGACTCCACCACTTTCACCACCAAGCAAGGCATCACCCCAAAATATTTAAATGGCATTGGGGGTTCAGTAAATTTCTTTTGAAAGTTCATACAATTCTCTTTACAACAGACTTTAAATTTTATAATTCCGCCCAATACTTATTAAGAATTTTGATTTTGAAGTTGAAACTTATGTACAAACAATTAGTAACGGTAAAAATGTTAGTCATTCGAGTTAAGTGCGCCAATGGTATAAACTTAGTATTTCTTGCGTTACATTGGTTTTTGGCGATTTGGTACCACTCGTAAAAAAAACACAATAAAATTGTAAAAAACAGAAATGAATGCTATACACACACAATGAACGTAAAATTATTCCAAATTATTTCCTAGTATTATTTGGAAGCGTTGTTTGGCAGTTTATTTAATTGTGTTTTTGAAAATTAAACACTATGGTTTATTTCATTGCGGAAAAGGTAGATATCATTTCGCTTTGCTTTATGAAAAATAAATCTGCGAATAGAACAGCTCAGCTATTTAATTAACAAAATCAAGATCGACATGTCAGGAGGAAGTATGTTCTAGAGTTAGTAAAAAATTTGAAGCGACAGGGAACGTCAATAAAAAACGAGAAATTCAAAAACCTATAGTTAATGAAGTTAGTGAAGTTGCAGTTTTGGGACAAGTTCATCTTGATCCTACATTAAGTACGAGGCAGCTGGCATCTATGTCTGGGATCAATCGAATCCATACAAAATACATTTAGTCCAGAAACTTCATGAGGATGATTATGACCGCCGTTTGCAATTTTGCGAAATAATGAGTGAGCAAGCATCTGTCTTTTTAACATCTGTTTTTCTGATGAATGCAGTTTTTTCTTCAACGGGACGGTAAATCGTCACAATTGACGCTATTGGTCCGATTCAAATCCAAGAGTTTTTCACGAGGTGCATACACAGCAACCGGAAAAACTAAATGTATGGGCTGGAATTTTCGGTGGCCGGCTGGTGGATCCTTTTTTTCTACCTGGTAATTTGACTTTCCAAATGTATTTGCAATTACTGGAAAACGCTATTGACCCTGCCTTGACTGATATTATTGAAATTGTTCCGGAATATGATGATCATTTGATTTTTCAACAGGACGGTGCTCCGCCGCATTATGCGTTAATTGTCCGTCAGTATTTGGATCAACGTTTTCAACGAAATTGGATTGGGAGAAGAGGCAGCATTGAGTGGCCTCCACAATCACCGGATTGGAAACATAATTTAATTTTTTTTCAAAGTATTGGACGGAATTATAAAATTTAAAATATGTTCTAAAGAGAATTGTAAGAGCTTTCAAAAGAAATATTACTCAACCCCCAATGCCATTTAAATATTTTGGGGTGATGCTTACCCTTGCTTGGGGGGTGAAAGTGGCGTTGTCGAAAATATCAGCAAAGAATGTCCCCCTTTAATTTACAATCGCGGGTCTGAGTGTTTTTCTACAATTTTGACGGAGTTCCTGAAAATGGCTGTGTTTCGTTTTCATTTGGCCACCCTGTATATGTCTGAATATAGTGTAATTTGTTAATGCAGAAAAACTTGCTTGAGTATTATATATACGTTTAATATCTTCAGACCATTTTATTATAACGTGGTGGATTAGCTTCTTATACACTGACCCTTATTTTAATTGAAATGTGGGTATATTAATTATCTAGGCGGAGTAATAAGTTTAAAAATCGAATTATAAGCAATCTATTTCTAAGTATGCAATATGCTAGATAAACAGGCCGCATAAAGTGAAGTGAGGCATGTGTCATTTTAATTACCTCGCATGTGGTATTACAGGGTTAAATGTAGTGTAAAAATTGCCTGGTTATTAGTAAGCGAGCAAAATAAGTTTTGTATAATTTATAGGAATTTATTATCACGTTCTGAAGATTGCGGATAGAGGCGTAGGTGTAATGCAGTGGGAGCAGATTTTGCAGTACGATATAATGACGTTTGAAATAAATTTTATTCCAGATACGTTAGTATGTCTACTACTTTATAGGCAAAGTAATTAATTTCTCAATATTTTTCCTATATTTTTTATCACCGTGCATGTAGCAAAGAGTTGGTAACTCCGTGGGTAAACTCCGTCAGAAATATGTTTGCATCTGAGATAGCCCCGCCCACAAATCCGCACTGTGGTACTGCAGTCTGGGTAGCCGCTATCCAAATCGTCGCTCCTGCGTCTTATTCTTTTTAACCGAATGAGTTCTTTCTCAGTTTAGTAAGTAAGAGTCAGATACTCAAACTTACTTATACTGTAGAGAGTGGACAAATTTTGATACTTTTGAGGAGTTTCTCGTAATTTTCGTAATAAAACATCAGACCGACCCACACACGACGGAACCTAGGCCGAGAACAACAAGTGTAGGTCAGATTCCTAAAGATTATGTATTTATCTAATGAAATATGATTCATGGATTATGAAAACAATATTTATTTTTATATTTTAAGCGAGATTGATAATATAATTTAAAATAAAACTACGAAATACAGCAAACCGCCATGATAGGTGGAACACCAATCAGAGAGAATTACGTTACATCTATGTAAATGTCATTTTGTTTAATTTATTCTTAGATAATGTTTGCAGTATTATGCTTCCCAAATATCAGTTGCTTAATAGTTTGGTGTTACCAAAATCATAATCAGGAAACGTTAACCATGGTACAAGGCCATGAAACGCGATAAAATCTTGGAGCATGAAGTGAGGAAAACTGTAAGTCCACAAAAGGGAAAAAATTAAAAAGATATGGTATAATGCTTTGCAAAAACTATCCCATGATAGCAGGATCGCCTGATGAAGTCTGCAAAGGCAGTATTATTAAAATTAAGTGTACCACGAAAGTGAAGACTTAAAAATTATGTGGAAAAGGGAAAACCGACCCAGAAGTTTTATGGGCAGATGGCAGCTACAAATGTATTTAACAGGACAATTGATTGACTGTCAAATAAATTGCAGAAGAGGTTAGCATCTCAATTGCGTCACGCCAAGAAATTTTGACTGGTTTCAGTCAAAAAATTTATTTTTTCAATGTTTATTAAACATATATCGAGTTACAGCAAAATTTGTTTCTCGTTTGATGGCCGAACAATAGAAAGAAAATCGTGTGGACCTTTGCCGGCAACTCCTTGAACAATCCGATGATGATGAAACATTCATTCAAAGGATCACAACCGGATACGAAAACTGAGTTTACAAAGATTTATGTAATAATCACAATGGACAGAGGATCTCCACGCCCCAGGAAAGCACGTCAGTCTCGATACAATATTAAAAAACAATAAAGTTTGGTTATTTTCTGAACAGACCTCGTACATTAGAAAATGATATGAATCTCAAAATATTTCTTTGTTTTGATATGTTCCCAAAATTTATTTTGCCGTAGTCATCAGTTAAAACGCACCATTATTTTCTTCCATTTACGGAGAAAACTTCCCTATGGGTAAAGAAAGAATCGCCTTTAGATTGTTCTCAAGCTAAAAACAGATAACGCATATTTTTAAAATTTTTAAATGGACTTGCAAGACGCGTGTCTTTATTATTAGTAGCCTGTAACAAGAGATTGTAATTAATTGAAACTAATAATTGCGATTATTTTAAGACACCATTCGTCATTATCCGCGATCTGTCAGAACATTTATAGACATGTCTTCTACGTCATTCAGTTTTAAAAATTCTATAATTCTGACGTTACAGATACATGCAGATGCGAACTGGTTTCGTATTTTAAGGATTTCATTATTTTTTATAAATTATAAACGAGCGTTGCGTTTAATAAGATGCATAAATTCTCATTTAAGTGGATGTTTTCTTATAGATCTTAGATTTGAACTTATTTCTTTCCACTCATCAATAAGTGAATATACCTATCTGAGAGAATAGACAAATATCTTCTTACTAAATTACCAGTCTGAAGATTGACCGTTCTTTCAAAGCAAAGAAATAAAATAATATTATTGTGCTGAAAAATAAACGTATTCAGGGTGCTTCCCTAACATGATGTTATAAAATCTCCATGGAGATACTTAAATCGTTCTTCTCATCTACGGCATACTGATGATAACAAATAGGTTCTGCTCTGAGCTGCTTACTTGATATTAACGAAATAATTAAATAATGGACGGGGGTATGTAGCTCGCAGAGTAGTTGTCTCCGACAAGACCATTATTTAATAAATTATAGTCTTAATAAGATTTTATTTTTTTAATTTGTAGCTGGTTTACAATATGTTTCAAATACATAATTGTAATAAACAACATTTTCGGAGAAATAATTTGATAACTGCTACTAAGCAATGCAACGTCGCAATAAAGATTTGAATAGTTTGCTTTTTCGATTTCTGTCTTTATTCGCAAGGTCCGTAAATCAATCGTACATTCCAGGGTTGTACTTTGACTTATCATCTATTCATGAATAAGCAACTATTTACGATTTATGGCAAGCAGTCAGTTAGTAAAATCAGTGTGTAGTATTATTAACATATTCAATGTACTGGATGTAAATGATGACTCTTTCAAAAATGAAATGTAGGAGCTGAAATAGATTTTGAATAGCTTCAACGGTGAAAAAAGCTATGAACGATGAAGAGTACTCTTTACGCATTTGGGTAAACGATATCTAATGAAAATATTTCAAACTCTTCAAAAATGATGATGTTAGGAGCAGCATCATCAAAGAACCAATCTTCTTTCTCTTTCTTTGATTTTCAACAATGTTAAACCACTTATGCAGATAGTTCATTCATTTCATCCCAGCACGCGAGGCTTGTGTAAAACAACTTAATTCTGACGTCACTAGCTGGATTTTGCCTTATGGCACTTTGAAGTCTGTATCTTCAATTACACAGGTCGTTAAAGTGTAACTTTTCTTCTAAACCAGAAACCAGAATATTCGTTCCCGAAGACTTTCGATGCTTTGAATCTGAATCTAACTCCAGAATTCCTCCATCAAAACAGGTTTTAGAGAAAAGTCCGAGAAATACGCTATATTTGTGGTTATGTTACGTCACGAGATAATTTTTATCACAAAAGCATCCAAAAATACTACTCTTATTCTTCAAAATTGATGATGATGAAATTGATTAGTTTGGCAGATTTATCTATATTCGGATCTATATCCATCAGTCGAAGATTCAAAAAGAGAGAAGAATCAAATTATGAACACCAAAACAGTCATTGGTTCTCGTGGTGTTCAGGATCACTGATTACCAACTCGAAGTTAGAATTAGAAAATCAAAATGGATTTTTTTATTCTATAATAGATATGCCATATTGAATTTTGTAATTTTGACTTCATATTGGTTATCATCGAACCCGAAAATCTGAGGAACCAGTTGGAATTTAGGAGTTTGTGAGAAAAATTATCTCGTGATGTAACACGGTTTTTTTATTTTGTCGGAAAGGACCGTCGCTCAAAGTTACTCGCAACATCTCTGCTATACCCTGTATAATTCCTTCTAATACCATTAACGACAATATAAATTTATCGCAAGGAGCTGTTAAATTACATTAACACTACCCTAGCGTAAAATATGTATACCAATTAATTTTATGAATCATATGAATATATTAAGACGGAATATTCAACCAGTAGCAGTAACAGTACTCTTTTATTTGATTTAATTTATGGATGACTCTCTCATGTCTGTGATGCCGGTGATGTTCGCCACGGGGGGCGACACAGGTAGATTTCTTCTTTCCAACTGGAGATAATCTGAGCTATCTGTTTGAGGCCACTAGGAGGAGGTCCGTTTAATAATTACCATGACAGAGTTTTTACAAAGGAGCTGCTAATGCATTTAATGGTTGTGGGTAAAGAGCATTATTTTTAAATAGTTTCTAATACCACCGTTTCGTATTATTGGGGATCTGCTAATGTACTACGATTGGTTTGCTCGTTCTGAAATACGGAAAGAAAAGACTTAACAGGGGGATAACTCTTACTATTATTCTCCCAATTGATTCTTACTTGATTTAAAGCTGTACCTACATAAAATTTAATCACGTGATCTATCCTGAATCTTTCCAATATTAAGTAGTTGAAGGTTGAAGGTAATTTTGTTTACAATCACTTTCTTAATGTTCTTAACATGGATTATATAATTTTTTTCATTAACAAATTGCAGCGTTTCTCAAATTGAAGGATGCTCACGAATATAACGTACATTGTTTCCGTGGAACGTCAGCTACACTATTAATAAATTCAGGAACTGATATCACAACTCTAAAAATGTATGGTGGATGGAAATCTTCAACGGTAGCTGAAGGCTACATTGGGGAGTCCATAACTCGTAAATCAGTTGTTAGTAAAAAAAAACTCTACTGCAAGTACAAGTGCTGGAAGCGAAATTATAAATATTTCAGCCAGGATTCAATAGTTCATAAACCATCTAGTAGGGAAAATACTTCAACCTACATAGACGAAGTAAATGTTTCAAAACAATCATGACAAGGGATATCCCTTACAGGCTGTTCTATTTTCACTATAAATGTTTATAATAAATAAATTACTTTCGTTAAAGAACAAATTTCAATTTTTGATTAAGCGGCTGTAAAAATGATTCTAATGCCTAGGCAGTAAATGTAACACTTTAGTGACTGGCAGTTGTCACAAGAACTACGCCTTTAATGTCGATCGGCGAAAACATTATCAGGCAGTCGCTAATAGTTTTAGGAGTAGTCAACTTTAATCCGTGAGGCTACGAAAACAATATGTATTGATGTACAAAGGATTCAATGATTGGTATTTTTTAAAAACCGAAGAATTTTACGGAAAACTTGTTCCCTTCAGAAAGAGCAAAATACATAAAAAAGAATTAATCTTCTAATAAATTCTCTATAGACATTTCGTACTTCGTATAGAAGAATATTAGCAAATTGTTTCTCTTATTCTGTTTTTTAAAGTGTCCACATTATTACCAAGGAGTTCAGCATAAACTTTTTGTTTTAGATTGCCCCACAAATAAAAGTCCATTATTGTCAGATCAGGACTTCTAGGAGGCCATGGAACAGGACCTAATCGTCCTATTCAACGATCTTTTAAAATGTTGGTCCAACCATTCTCTAACCATAATTGTAGAATGAGATCTTGTTGAAAATAAGCCCTCTCTCGGTTGCTAATGGCATATCGTTTAGATAGTTTAAGAAAAACGTATTTAGTAACTGCAAATAAGAATGCTGGTTCAAGCTTCCCTCTATAAAATAAGAAACGGCACACCAAACGTTAACTTTTTTTTAATACTGTCGTCTACAATTAATCCGAAAATTTGGATTTTCCGAAGCCCAGTATCTACAATTTTGAAAGCTAACTATTCCATTGGTGGAAAAAGTCGCCTAATCCGAAAAAATAATATACTTAGTGGGAAAAATTTCTGTTTTCGAGATGCAGCTCACCCACCCATAAACAAAATTCCAACCTTTTAAAAAAATACCCCCCTCCCAAAATATAGAGAAAAACTGGGGTATAAAAAGATATATTATATTTTTTAAAAAAATCTGTAAAAAAGACACAACAAACGTTCCAAATTCCGAAAACCCTTTTCCTAAAAAAGGCCTTGGGGCAATTCCTAATGAATGCAACAACTAATCCAAAAAAATTTCCTCCTCCGTAAACACCGGTAACCATTTCCTTTTTAATACAGAATCAGTGTTTAATTAAATTTTTTGTACAATCCGTTTTATAGTCTTATCTGTGACTATTATGTCAGGCCATTTCTCATTAAATCGTCTTTGAACTGCCGCGAATGATATTTCTTCACCCAAACCACAGCACTGAACAATAAATACTTTTTATTCGACAGTGAGCATTGTAATCTCAAATAAAATATTACCTAAAAAAAATTCAACAGAAATTAGTGAAACCTCAAAGTTTTAGTCCCCTGTGGATCCTAAATAACATCCCTCATAATATTTTTCGATATTGTCAAAAATAACGGTACTTTACTCTAGGCGACTAACAATATTTTTCTAAATACTGAACACCCTGTATAAAAAATGACAAATATTTTAACAGTTTTGACCGTTTTGGACAAGCAGGAGTTTTTACAAAGAGAGTGACTTTTTGTCGTAAACAAATACAAAACTTTTCCCTCTTCCGGACATTATAGCAGGACACGCTGTATATATGCAATTTATCAAAATAATTTCCTAAAAGTTATTACTCTTATACATTTAGCAGATGTCGAACAACGTATGTTAAATATTCATACATTTTTTGTAACGTTTATAAAAACTAGTAATTGTTTATTCCGTACTTTCCACATTAATTAAAAATGGCAATAATATAAAAAAAACATTACCAGTTTCACGTTGCCACACAAAGAATTCCTGCGGATTCAAAAAATGATCCTCACAATGTCGGCAACATGTAAAAAGGCAAAGCCAGAGTACGGCTCCTTTATTCCGTCTAGATGTAACATGTCTACAAATCTTTGGCTATTGAGTCGGTTTCTCATTGTATTTACCTTTACAGGTTTGTTATTATTATTACTTTATGGATTGAAATAACCATTATGGCTACTGTATCGAAGAAGATAAATCCATAAGCGCCGTTAATGGAATATGGTATAATCTGGGTAGGCAGAATTATTTGTTCTTAGCCGTTTCGAAACATGTAAATGATTTTGTTACGAATATTTGAATACTACGATACTTAGTGAGACAAAATCTTGTACCGTCACTAAATATCATAACATTTTCGATTATTTTCCTTTAAGTAATTGAAAGAACATGTCTTTCTTAAATAAATCCATAACATACAGGGTGTCATCCTTAAATGTGATACCAGCCTTTAACTTCTTTACTTTTTGGCCGATTTAAATTTTTTTTAGAAAAAAACCTCATCTAACTGTGATACTGCTATGTACGCGGAGCGAAAATGGATCCATCTATCGTGCTGACTTATTGCCAGGTACTTTGTTGCATGACTGCCACCCACAGAAGGCGAAACATAATGTTTTAATTGCCAGTGTTGCGAGAAACAACTGCTCCGCGAGCTATATACCTGGTCTGTGCGTGGTGGGTTAAACTGATGAACGATCCTAGCTGTTGTACTAGGTGTTGCGAGTATAATTCAATGCCGGTCGGGGCATATACCCCGCGAGTAGTTGTTTCTCGCAACACTTGGCAATTAAAAGATTGTGGGACTGCTATTTTTAATAATACAATACACGGCCAACTAGGATGAGTTTTTTTGACGTCAAAACAGCTAATTGGTATTAGCGATTTTTTTTCCGAGTTTAATCAAATTCGATACTTTAAGGCGAGCATTCTATATCGCGCTTAAATGTGATACAAGCTTGTAACTTCTTATTTTTGGCCGATTTCAAAATTTTTTTTTTAGAACGTGGTGCAAAAAAACTAACTGTGATACTGCTGTTTTTATTAATGCAATACACGACCAGCTAGGACATGTATATATCTAAAAATGAGGTTCAACTGCTCTAATTGTAAGATCCCACTAAATTTTTGGTTAAAATAAATTTTACTTTATGAATTAAATACGTCACAGAACTTAATTTAGTACTTAATTGGTCACAATGTAGTTTCCACTGCTTTTGTTTTTCGCAAAAAATTAATAGCATTACTATTAGCCAAATTACTTAACACATATTAAACACTGACTTTCCTGCATTACAGTGCTGTTTATAATAAGCTTACCAGTTATTTAAAATATCTAGCACATCATTGCATTTATATTCTGCATCTTTATCAGATTTGATTAAAATAATAATAGATAGTCAGAACTATTTCAGTTGTTAAATTATCCAGATCATTCGTATTTAAAAGAGCTTCTGCTTTATTTACAGAATTAAAAAATAAACCTCCATTGTTACTATGTTCAGACTAACATATCGTATCCCATCTTTTAAAAATATGTCATATCCCTTATCCCGTATGTACCTACATAATTTTGTCAAGATGTACACAACCGAATACACTGCCGCAAAAAATCCCTGCAGGGCATTCTTGTTGCATTAAATTAATAGCAGTATTTGTTGACCTATTATGTTCCTAGCCATAAAAACACTATATAGCACGGACAGAATTTAATAATAATTTAAATAAGGTCTATAGTTGCCAACAAACTTAGGACTGTTCTTTTAATATGCATGTACTATTATATCAAATTTCACAAACCCCTATTAAAGTGGCCATATTCCTGGACGAGAAATAGTGAAATTTCTGGCGTTTTTAGGTACTGAAATCTTTAAAAGTAAAACTTGATGTTTTGTTTATTAATTGTTACCATTTAAATTTACTCAAATAAAATAATAACTAAGAAAAAAGCGTTTGTAAAACATACGTTTGCTGTTACCCTAACCCCACATTTTAAGAATTATTTTCACGTACTTATAAATAAAAGTAAACAATTTTATATGTAGGACTAAGCAAGTAAATGTTATAAGAATATTTACATGTGGAGTTATATATAAAAAAGTTAGTATTTTCGTAGATTTCAGTACCTAAAACCTTGATGGTTTGATTGTTTTTTGCACATGTTTATTCGTTTTACTGCGGCGTCTTTGAAAATACTCAGGTGGCATGACATAACATTCCTATTATTTGATAAGCTTTAGAATATTCAGTTATTAAATGTTTGAAATTATTTGTCTTTGCGGAAAACACTATTTAAAGAATATGGGGCCCTTAAACCCCTTGTCTACCTCCTTGCCCAAAATTATTTGCTTCTCACTCAGCACTTTACTGGTCTACTATATCTTTTTCTCACCATTCAGTTCTAAAGCATTGTAAAGGAGTTTATTGTGTAATATATTTTCGAACTAACTTTGAACATCAACTCAGCACGCTTCTGTCTCTATTCAACATTCTTCATGTGTATAAGATGAGAGAGAAAGTAGATGATGTAAAATTTAGTTATGTTTGTACTACAAAGGTGAGTGTTGTAAATCATTCGGCCTGTTGAATGCCCATTTAAGCATTTGTCATGGTCATTAGGGATTTGTACATAACACGGTTTTTGATTAATTGTTCTGGAGGATGAGCTGTGAATTTCAACAGGTCAATATACAGAAATAACTAATTGCAGTTAGAAAAAATATTGTGAAGACAACAGACTTACCCGTATAAATGTAACGACTAATGATCTTGAATTTGCGAATGCTGAGTAATTGAGGATAATTAATACTACAAAGTGCAATTTTATGGAAAAAAAATAACAGGAGCTGGGTTTTTAGGCTGGCCTTTTATAGACAATAAATCGCACTTTTAGTAAGACAGTGATAGAGAAGAAAATCCGTCTGAACTATTCACATGTTAAATTACAAGTATTGCTTTATTTTTTTGCAGTTAAAGATCACGAAAAACACGGGCACCTATGTTTTGTACAGAATTTTGTAAAACAATATCAATAATATTTATGTATTATTCATGTATTAATAGTTTCATAAAAGCATTATGCGGAGTGTGATTACCTGTATGTTTATAGTACCATGCACCATTTACTGTATATGTATTCAAACGGGAATGTAATGATAGTAGTACCTACTCCTTTTTATAATTTATGGACCAAATAATGTTGTTGTTCCTTGAAACGTAACAAAAAATTTTAAAATTTCTTCCCCCTTCCCTGTTGGAGTTAAGTTTTTTTAATTGACATTGGGATACATCATAGTGTACTTACTGTGCAAAAAACGCATTTTTTTCAATATTTTCGCGCTCAAAGTAAGTGGTTCTAGTGTAATAGATATTAAATTTTCGAAACCGAAAGAGTTGCACTAACCAAATTTGGACAGGACATAGCTAATACAATGCGAAACATCGCCTTGCTGTTAAAAATGTTGTCACGGTCGTTCTTGGTGGTGAAAATTCGAAATATTTGGAATTATTCAATTTTCCCGGCTGAAAACATACATAAGTATTGAATTTTTGCAACCGAGAGAGTTGCACTAACAAAATTTGTACAGGACACAGCTAATAGAATGCAAAACATCGCCTTGCTGTTAAAAATGTTGTCACGGTCCTTCTTGGTGGTGAAAATATTAGAAATTATTCAATTCTCGTGGCTGAAAACATATACTAAAACCGCTGTATCTTTTCCATTGCAACACATCAATATTCATATGAACTAAGATAAAAAATCCTAGTCAAATTAGTCACTTATTTCATATAATTGAAATCTCATCTTGACAATTCCCAAATCTGGATATCTTCCAAATAATACTACTGGTATTACTGGTTACGAAAATATACCAAAAAAAAAATCGATATTTCAACGGTCAGAAATTACACTTGTAGTATTGATCGTCTTAACAGATACTGGGAAATATAGATATTTATTATACAAGGGAAAAAAGTACTAGGTTTTAGCTCGAAGTTGTCGAAAAAACCGAGAGGTAAAATCTACTTTTTTCCCGTGTATAATATACTAGTTTTTCTGTGACGGGAAAAACAACGATTTAATATTGAAAAAACATTATTACAATATATTAGTCACTAAAGTTTTAAATTGGTAGGCTGTTATACTTATAGCGACAATTACATCTGCGTTGCTAAGGAAACCTTTAAAGTAATCAAATATCTGTCAATTTAATTCTGTGATTTGATTTAAAAATTGCAAACTTAGTGGTTGTTTAGTAGTTATTTTGAATAATATAAAGTTAAAAAATGTCTGATTCCTAGTTTTCTCTGACTCCACCGGAGTTAGTAGAAGCAGCGAAAGTAGCGTCACACAAGATGAAAAAGATATGCAGTTCTTTTTCGGAGATGGTGTTATTGGCTTTTTTTGTGGAACTGGCACAACAACAAAAGCCATTAACAGTGTGGTCGAATTATTCAATGATTAAAAGTGTGTTAAAATCCAATAATAATATAGACATTTCAAAATATTTCAAACTAATTACATTTCTGAAACAAAATGGGAAAGGTTATACGCCCAAGAAATCTGCGATTTTTACGACTATACAAATTAATGATTTTTTAAATAATGTTCCTGATGAAGTTTATTTAATGGCCAAGGTTGTTGTTGTGTTTGGGATTGCAGGAGCTTGTCGAATTTGTGAAATCAGCCAGGTAAGATTAGATGATATTGAAGATTCAGGAACGCTATTTTGTGAAACTTAAGCAAACAAAGAATGATGTAAACAGGAGATTTGTAGTTACTGAAGAATATGTTAAATTTTACCGAATGTACATAGCCCTTCGTCCAGCAGCAGCAAAAGATCGTCACCTGTTTTATGCATATCGCAATGGGAAATGTATCAATCAGGTTGTGGGTAAAAATCAGTTTTATAAGGTACCTGAAACAGTAGCTAATTTTCTTCAACTTGACAATACTAACTCATATAAAGGTCATTCATTTCGGAGATCGTCTGCTACATTTTTAGTTGAATCTGGGGGAGACTTGAAACATGGCGGTTGGAAGTCATCAACGGTCGCTGAAGGATATATTGATGAATCGGTAGCACACAGGACAGAAATAGCTAATAAAGTATTTAGAACGTGTGGCAGTGCTGAAATAACATCCGATTTGCGACCAGGTACATGACAGAAAAAAATACACAAGAAAGTTCGACTGTTATACCGAATAGTTTAAGAAACATGTCATTTATGCAATGTACATTTAATAATTGTACTTTTGGTGTAAAGGAAATGTAACTTCTATATAATCAAATATTCTAAAATTAAATATCTACTTTTACTTATGTATATTGTATATATCCGGGAAAAAAGTAGTCACTTTTTTCCCGATAAAAACAGCAATTTCATAAAAAGTGACATTTTGTTACCTGTCAACAGAGATAAAATGTCAAACTTTATTCCTGTTACAGGAAAAAAGAATATTTTGTGGTGTTTCCACTATTTTATACCCCGACGCAACAGTTGGAAAAAACTGATGTATTATATGTACAGGTTGTCCGTTGGAATATGATCCCACAGCTATATTACAGTCTATACATTAACCTTAATTATTTCTAATACACATAAAATATTAGAACGATTGTCTGTGATAGATTGAGACTACAAACAAATTTAACCTATCAAATAGACAAAGCATTTATGCTTAATGATCCTTAATCAAAATCAAAAAGATTACAAATTTTGATAATGAAAAAATATTGATTTCGAGACGTTAATTATAGTAAAATTATGGCAATAAGCGCCAATATGTGAATTGTTCTGGAAAGGAAAAAGAATCTTTTAAGTTGTCAGTATTTTTTGTTGTCACATCATTTGCCTAAGTAACGTTTTCATGTAGATAAGTTAAAGTGAAATATTCGCATAAATAATAACGATATGCCCAAAAAATCATGTATGATTTATTATGATCTATCATTGGACGTCAGATTGGTTTCTGAATTAAGGTGCACCATCTCATTTTAGAGCTGTAGTGGGGGAATTTTTAAATACGTAGTTTCCAAATAAATGGATAGAGCGGGGATATAAGTGCCCCCCATAACGGTCATAACACTCCCCTTACCTAAACAAATGTGATTATTTTTTTTTTGAGGAACTTTAAAGGAATTTGTTGGTTCTACCCCAGTCGAACACCTGAATAAATGTAACTTGATCATGAGTTATTAGACAGAGTGAATTTTAATTTTCGGCAAATTTATGCCCTATGGTGATCATTTTGAACTTGCCTTATAATTTCTCTTTGTATATTTAAACAATATTGATCAAGATACAGAAAAGATTTGTATGTGTATAAAAAATCACTTTGTCGGTTTCACCCTTTGTCACGACATTTATCTATAACATTTCTGTGGTATAATTAATATTTTTGACGCTTTTTAAAAGAATGCCTTTAATTAGTCTTACCCTTCATTTTTTAGGTACGAGGAACGGACGGCGAACCGACTATCGGACCACCAATGGGCATAGACGCGAGCCCTGATGTTCCTCAAGAACGATATCGCGATAACAACATGTCATCCATCATAGTCCCGAACAGGGACACTTCTTTAATGAACCGACAGCCGCCTGGTACTTCGGTCGTGTTCGAGATAATGAGAAAAATAATATCAACTGTAACATAATTATCTCATGCCTAATTTAGGAGAAGTGAGGTACGTTAAGAAATTGACCGATGCGTCCAAATATGATAGCGTTTGATAAACAAAAAGTTATTTCTAACTGTTAATGAATATGTCCGCCTGTACCCGTGTATTTTATTTTTGTGTAAACTAAGAATCATTATCAAAACAAATAAACTGTATTATTTGCACAGTTCTTATTGAAATATGTAATAGTATTTAGTAGGCAATTTACAGTACTTCAAAAATTAACAATAAATTTAATTTTCTAAGATAACTAATTAATAAGAGAAAAATATTTAATTAATAACACAGCTCCACAAAAAAAAGTTTTGTGCAAATTACCAGAATACATTATTCCCATGTACTTTAAGCCGCTAAATTTGAATTCGAAATCAGAATTGACCCAGCAAGTTTCCAGAATTCAAAAAATGCTTTAAAAACCCACGATATCGACAAATCAGCATTTAAAATCCTGGTATAATTTATTAGCGGCTGAAACTTGTTGTCAGATCTTTATATTTCCATGTATTTTGGCCCGCTACGAATCCGAGTTGACAAGGAATGCTTTGACTACTACAGTTGGGAATACCCTGATTATAGATTAAAGGAGTGTGCTTTAGTTGTGAATGTTGCTGCTGCTGCTGTTGTACATGTTATTACTGTCACTGTTCCTGCTGCTGCTGGTGTTGTTGTTGTTGTTGCTGTTGTTGTTGTAGCTGTTGATGTTGCTGTTGTTATCAATAGAGTCAATAACAACGAAAACAACAGTTAGTCGGCAGTATGTGTGAGGAGGATACGAAATATTCTATCGAGTTCGCAAGGAATGCATTGACTACTACAGTAAGGAATCTTTGACTACCTAGTTAAGAATACTCTGATTGTAGATTAAAGGAGTGTGCTTTAGTTGTCACTGTTGCTGCTGCTGCTGGTGATATTGTTGTTGTAGCTGTAGCTGTTGCTGTTGCTGTTGTATATTAATAGAGCCAGTAACAACGACAACAACAGCGGTAACTACAACAACTACAATGGCAACAACATCAACAACATCAACAACAGAAGCGTCAGCATGAGCAAGATCAATAACAGCAATAACAACGACATCTAATCTAAGGCAACGATGTTGATAACGCTCTTAAATCTTGTTACTTGAACTGGCTTCCTTAGTCGACAGTACGAGCAAGGAGGATACGAAGTCAGATTGGGTCTACCTATAAGATCACAAATCCTTCCTAACCTTAAAAAAGTTTAAAAAAACATCAAATTAATAAATTTGCTTCTATGATCCGGATATGATTTAACAGCGACTTAAAATCGTGGCCTCAGCAAATCACCATAATTTTTTAACCTGAAAAGAAAAATAGCTTAAAATCGCTAATCTCGAATTTTAGAACGAGAAGGCTACAATAATATATTATTTCCATGAATTCTAAAATTCGAGAATATTAGCGATTTTAGGGTGTTTTTTCAGGTTGGAAAATTCTGGTGATTTGCTGGGGCAATTCTGACATCGGATTCAGCGGGTCAAAAGACCGGTTCCGAATCTAAAACCAAGATTACCTTTTCATATCAACATGGCACGGTGTACCTAAAGCATGCAAAAGTGGTCCAAAAATGGATCCAAAATCAGATAACGCAGAAAGTTTCTATATTGTTCGTAGATAAAAAAAATGGCACATTGGAAATCCTAAGTGATTGGTTTCGCAAGTTATGGACGCTTTTGTATTTATGCTGTATGCATTCATGAAGAGCAAAGTAGAGCTTTTTTTTTCGGAAATTTATTGAGATGTTGATAAATGATTAAGTTGGCTTAATGAATAATCCAAAATTTAAATGGTTTCGTTTTTACGACTTATCTCAAAATGCTTCAGCTAATTTTTATGGAGTTCAGAAAAATTTTTAATAAGTATCTACTGAAAAACTCAAAAAAGTTTATATCTATGGATTTTGATTTAAACGATGAAAAATATCCTTTGAGTATGGTCTTGTTATTTGACACTTCTTGATGTTGAAAAAGAAATTTTTAATCGGAAAGTACCAACTATGCCTAATTATAAAGAGTTAGTATTAGCGAAACAAACTCGTTTGAATAACGCTTGTTGTAATTGTTATGTATGTGTGACTCCTAAGTCCAAAGGATACATAAAAGTTGAGAAAGGCAGAGACAAATTGAATTGAATTGTTATTGAAAAGAAAATTATCAAAACCTCTATAATTAGCTCAAGTTTGTAATAAAATACTGGAAAAAACAAAAATTAACAAAAAAAAATTAAAAAATTTAAAAAATACAGAAAAAAACAAAAAAAATTAAAAAATACAGAAAAAACAAAAAAGGGATCAATTAACTACTACGTCCTCGCAGTTGATCCTGGGTCACGCTAAAAGTGGTTTTAGTAAGCTTGTTCTGAAAATCATGACTTTAAAGATGATTTCAGTCAATCTTTCATTTCATAATCTTTGTTTGAGCTATTTGGTTAAAACGAAAAAATTTTTTGTCAGATTAAAGCATCAATTGATTTCCGAAAAAAAAATATTATCAACAATAACTAATAAATACATGATCAATTTGTTTGACTTGGAGTTAAAAAACGGATTGTACGTGTGTGCTCAAATGCTCTACTTTGTTCTTCATGAATCCGTATAGCATAAATACAAAAGCGTCCATAACTTGCGAAACCAATCAGTTATTATTTCCAATTTGCCATTTTTTTCATCTACGAACAATATAGAAACTTTCTGCGTTAGCTGATTTTGGATCCATTTTCGGACCACTTTTGCATGCTTGAGGAACACCGTGATGAGTTCGATTTCGCTTCGTTCTTAGCTACAGGGTGTCAAAGTTTTAAAATAAAATATTTTTTTCCAAAAATCTAGATTTTCACTTGAGGGAATTAATAAAATTTGGAGAACTAATTATTTACAACGGAATACTCATTTCTAGGAATTATTATGTTGAACATGAATTACAGGACCGGACTTACTTGCAAGCCCTTGGATCAAAAAAAAAAAAATTGGTTCTCCGTTGAGATTTCTAATTAATAATTACATGGGCTAAATTCTAGTTCAATTTTGATCAAACATTGACTCTTACTATTTTTTCGTACTGGAATATATTATAAAAAAAGAATATTATATTTATTGAACAACTTAGTAGGCTGCTCCAATTTAATCTCTGATAAATTTCCATGTTCTCTCTAGAAATATTAGAAATTCAAGTTTATTATATTAACAACTCACCATTTTAGGTTTAAATAACCCACTAGATATAAATACTGTTAATTGTAATACTTACCTTGGTGATTCCATTTTGGATATCGTTAATGTTACTGTACGTAATTTAAATCAATTATTAGGAACTATACTCTTCCCTTACACTGTAAAAAAATTGGTGTGAGTGAAAGCATTTTCACTCAATATTGGTCATTTTGATCATTTTACTCATTTGTGATTATATTTAAACTAAAACTGAATACTTTCACTCAAATATAGGTACTCCTTAAATAAATTCTTCACGTAAACTCGTATTTGGTGCACATGTACCTAAATCAGAGCAAATGTCCTCATTACTGTGTGATCCCACCCTTTATCATATCCAAATGCATTGTCTTTGTCTGTTCCCATCGTCCCATTAGGTTATCTCATGACCGTGGCGTGGTAGATGGCAGTATAGCATATGGTGTGCTTTGGAGTTGGACAAGTATCGGTTTATCTGGTTATTCTAGTGAAAATTGTATTTAAATTCAGTGGTTTAATTACAATAATTAGAGACAATATATTAAGTTTCGATTAATATGTATTTGGTTAAATAAACGGATAGTTAAATTGTCCTCTATAATTACGAATTTCTAACGTACAATATAGGTTATGGCAATTTATTTATGCGATCAGTGAACCAATCGAGATTTAAGTTATTGTCTCTATAACAACTCTGTGTTGAAACCACCATGACTGTTTATTAGTTTATGACTACAATGATATATAAATTAAAATTTCAAGAAAATATAAAGTGGTGCAAAACCACTCCAAACGTTAATAAATTGGAAGCATTTATTAAGTAAATTGTACACATTAGTAGAACTAATTTTAATAGCTTTTACCCAAAATTTATACAAATTTAATAAATTACAAAAAAGTTATACCGATTTTCATCTCTTAACTTCAAGCGTTAATATACTATAAAAAAAAAATGTAGATTTGAGACATTATTTTTACAATATCACTCCTAATTTGAAACTTCATTTCAATACTGTATATCCTAGTTAATCATTTATAAGTTATAGTTTATTTTTGCACTCAATATTTAGTTAATTAAAAACCAAGTCCGAGTAAAAAATGACTAAATAATAGTTAAATTTAAATCATATTAGAGAAAAAGTCTACTCTAAATTGGTTTTATATACTCAGAATAGAGTCAAAAGTCACTTAATTGATAGTTAGCAGTAACTCGGATTTGAGTAAAACTCACCCATTTCCGATGCGATAGATTCACTCAGTTGTACTCATAATACTAATGTCAAAATTTCACTCAATCGGATGTGGACAGAAATTGATACAATATTGAGTAAAACTGAGTGAAATTTGAGTGATTTTTTTTTTACAGTGTAGTTCTAAGTTTTATGTGTAGATACCTAGTTTTAATTTGTTCCAATGATTTAATTCTTAACTGTTATTGTTAATTATTTTAATTCTTCTCTGTTTATTTACAGTGTTTATTAGTGCATAAGTGAAAGCAGTCGTAAGCTGCTAGCCTGTTTTTGCATTAGCATTTTTGTAAACACATAAATAAATAAAATAAATAATTTGTTTATTGCATTTATATATATTTTTTTATTTCAACATTTCACAGGCGTGTTTTTGGGTAATTTAACTAGTTCTGTTATTGCAACGTGGAACAAATGCAGTTTTAAGCACCCACGTAACTTTCTTAACAAAAAAGAATTTAAAAGAGTACTTAAAATTTTTCATGAGCTTAGGGAATAGGTAGTAGTAATCTGAAGTTTGTTGGCAGTATTAGCTTTGCTAACATTGTTCGTAAATATTAACGAACATAGTTAGCTCATACTAATAGCGTTAATAAATGTATTCTCAAGGTTCAATCTTGATAAAATAACGAAATATTACAATCAATGTATTTAAAGCATTTTTCAGAAGATAGTGACGCTACTTTTTCTCAACTACTCTACTACATAAGTATTATTTTAAAACTTCTCAAAAGTCAACAACTTTTGTTTAATTTAGACAAGAAAAATTGTCAACTGTTAAAGTATTTAAATATCGTTATTTATTCAGTGAGATCAATATCAAATTTCAAGTTGCAGATAGGGTTAAACTTTAAAAAAGGTCGCAAACAATATAGAAACGAGACTAGATTAAGAAAAAGAAATATAGAAATCTAAGCTTCAAGTCTTTGTGAACTAACGGATTAGTTAGATCTGGACTATCAACCTTTGAAAATTCCCGCACCGATAAAATTCGTAATAAAAACAACGGTCATGTTTTGGGAACAAAAAGAAGATATTCTCTTTCAAGTGCTCCAGAAATCGACACCATCAGTCCTCCGCATCGGGACAGCACCCTTCAGGTGACTTGACAAAGGACAGGTGAAACCAAAGCCTTTTATATCTCTAGTTTTGATGCGGCGTTCAGGTAATTTCATACGTCGCTATCTGTGTTAGAAATCGGCCCGGGACGTTAAAATGTCAATAAGTTGGCTCCTCACACCGTGATATGACGGAATCAGGACTGGAATAAAGGCTATTTCGATAAGACTGTATTTCGAATATATCTTCCATAAAAGTACAGAGTATATGATACTGTACAGGGCAGAATATTTTGTTTGAGTTGCAGGACATGGGTTTTTTCTAATTGAAATTTATGTCTAATCGAAGATCGTGTACATTTTTATGGCATTGACGTTATTTTTTTCATTACTTTTTCCAAAATATTGTATAATAGCGGGAAAAAATTTCAAAATTTGCTAATTTAAGAGACGAATCCTTACAATCTCAAATATAATAAACGACATATACAGTACAGACTACACAGAATAGACACTATACAGTACTTCTACGGGTTCTTAGATAAGGTAAAGATATTTTTACATTTTAAACACAAACATACAAGCATTTTTAAATTTTGAACACAATTCCTTTTTTCTGCAGCTTATTAACAGAATTACTGCATACCAAAAATCGAAATCACTAACTTTCTGATAGTTACAATATCCTTTTATGTTTATAACAAGATCGCACTTATTGTTAATATGACTTTAAAGATTTAATTTTCATTCTTTTAAGTGTCTTAAAGTTTACAAATTTGGAAATACCAAAATTAATGAAATAATCATTATACAAATGCTGACATCATATAAATTGCATAATAAAAGATTTTCATTTCATTCGCTTAAAAAATAGATAGGTACTGTTTTGATAAAAATTAGTAAGTATTATTTTCCAATAATTTATCTAATTCTTTTTTCTTTTCAGTGGAGCAATAATCTCAATTAAATTAAAGAAAGTATTCCAAGCCAACCCTGGTTAATTTATAGAATTAAAATACAAAACGGAGGCCTCGGGTTATATTCCTGTCGGGCAACCCATCCAAAGTAATACCCTTACATAAAAAACTTTAGGAAGAAGTCTAGATGCAGAAAATAGTTCCTCGGCAATTTTGGCATATTTCTTTATTGAAACTATTAATAAAAGGTCTCCTAAAAACCGAAACATATTGCGCAGGTCTTTCGACGACAAAACACTATGTAAGATAAAATTGGTTTTATATATATTCTATATGATAACACTTGCAGTAAGGTTCATTATAATTTCAAAAAATGTAATTTTTTAGACTTGGTGAATGCACTTAGGGGGGCGGATTGGTTGACAGTTCTTACACAATCTGATGTTAATGTGGCTGTCAAAAATTTCTAAATAATGTGTTTGAACTATACGTACCTAAGATAATTATTGAACAATGTAACCGGATAAAATATCCACCTTATTTTACAAATGAAATAAAACATCTTATAAACATAAAAACTAAGTTCAATAGGTTAAGGAACATTTCTGAGAAGCTTAATTCTAGATATCTTGAAATAAGACAACATTAAAAAATCAGACTCGAATTGCTTATCGTGCTCATTTATCGAATATTGAATATGGTATAGATAGATAGATAGATAGATAGATAGATAGATAGATAATTTATTAACTACTTTTTATACGAAGAGGTACAATTGTAGTAAGTCAAACATATATCAAATAGTACAGTTATTGTAGTTAGTCAAACATATATAAATAATAAAAAAAAACTCAATAATGCACAATGTACAAAATAAAAAATAACAGAGTAACAAAACTTACATAACGACTAAAGTACAATTAAAATAATCAAGACAACAAATAATTAAAAATTTAAAATCCTGGTGGTAGCACTCAGATACTCCTGCACCGAATAAAAACAATTTTCTAGAAGATATTTCCTGATACTTAATTTAAATTTACAAGAGTTTGACTCTTTTATGGCATCAGGTAAAACATTGTAAAGATTTAGCTGAGGTGCATTTCTGGATGATAGATTTAGTCGAAAACGAGGCGATCGCAAATAACTAGTCTGTCGAGTATTATGATAATGTACATTAGAGTTGCAAACAAACGTATTAATATTTTTGTGTATTTCCAAAAGCTGGTAAAATATAAAAAGAGTAGGTAAAGGCATTACCCTCAGTGTTTTAAAATAAGGCTGACAGTGGTCTAAAAACTTTGCGTTAGCAATAAACCTTATAATCTTCTTTTGCATTCTAAATATCTGTATAGCAGAGGAAGAGTTACCCCAGAGAGTAATACCGTAACATAAATGAGAGTGGAACAATGACAAATATACTTTTAAGAGAGCACTTTGACTAAAATTTGGCTTTAATTTACGAATAGTAAAAGAAAAAAATGGACAATTTTTTCTTTAAAGAATGAACGTAAGGTGACCAACATAACCTATCATCAATAGTCAAACCAAATAATTCTACTGTGGATCAATTTGTAATATTATTATCCGAGGAAAACATTATACGTTGGGTTTTATCCAAATTTTATTTAAGGTTATACAATTTAACACTAAAGTATATTTTAGTTAAAATAAAAATAAACGATTCTCTTCATATGCATCTGTATCCTTTAGCGACAGTGATAACGTTATTTTACCAGAAAATGAAGTTCCCGAAACATTTGTCAAATACTTTTAATCAGTTTACTCTGTCTCACCGGCCACCAATAATTTAAAAGATACAATACCCGGAAATTATCAGATGGCACACCTAAACTAATCTTGACTATGATACGGCTATTAAAAAATTGAAACCAAAACGGGCTGTATGTGTGGACGGAGTACCACCGTACGTTTTAAAGGATTCTGATTATTCCAGGGAACCTCTTCTGCATATTTACAACTTAATTTTGAAGACTAATCAATTTCCTGACTGTTGGAAAATTTCATTAGTCAGTCTAATTTATAAATCGTATTGTAAATAGTTATAGGCCTATTGCAGTTTTATCGGCGCCTGCAAAAGTTTTCGAACAGATATTATACCGTAACTTATGGAGTCATTTTAGCACACTAGTCAAAGACTGTCAACATGGATTTATGCCTAAGAGATCAATATCTACTAATAATTTGACTATATTTACCGATGATATGCTCAGTGCATTTGAGAACGGATGTCAGGTGATACCTTTCTGTTCATGTTCTACCTTTGATAAGGTAGAACATGATGTGCTTTTCAAAAAATTGGATATGTTTGGGGTGAATGACAGCATAATTAAATTAATAGTTTCTTATTTACAAAACGGCATATTTAAAGTCAAATATCATGGAATGTTCTCAATAGTTTACGTAGCAAATTCAGGTGTTCCACAGGATTCCAACTTGGGCCCACACTTGTTCTTGTATTTTATTAATGATTTACTCTAATGTCTTCATCATTCTGAATGCTTGCTGTTCGCTGACGATTTTAAATTTTATAGACAAATTAAAATTGTAAATGTGCTCTGCTTCAGATGGACATTGATTCTGTATTGCGTTGGAGTAAAGAAAATAAGCTTCATTCCAATATTAAAAAGTGCTGCAATATATCTTTTTTTACTCGTAAAAAGGATGTTGTTACTTACGCATATAGGATCGATGACATACATTTAGTTAAGGTTCATAATGTTAAATATCTGGGCGTTACGATAGATAGTACAATATCATATAAGCTTCACTTTGACAAATTTATATCTGATGCCTATAAAGCTTTTGGTTTTGTTATGAGGGAATCTCGTAATCTGAAGTATATACAAACCTTTATTACTTTTTATTGTACACTTGTTAGGCCAAAACTTGAATATAGGTCATTGTTATGGCACGCGCAGCC
>NW_019417267.1:2348-50959 GCF_000390285.2 Anoplophora glabripennis
TATATATATATATATATATATATATATATATCAATACCGAAATTATTAGCCGTTATCGTTCGACAGAACGATAGCGGCTTTTTTTATGAAAAATTTTTGGAATAGTATTTTCGACTTTCTTTCGAATTCGTAGGAATACGTACATATATACCAACACCGGAATTATTAGCCGTTATCGTTCGATAGAACGATAGCGGCTTATTTTATGAAAAAATTGTCCCTAACGATTTTCTATTGACTTTCCAATTTTTGGTACCACATGCGAGAATTTCAAGTCGAGTATAACGCAGGCGGCGTAAGTTAAATCAGGTAAAAAAATGCCTATATCGTAATTTATTTAATTGGCGAATTATGCATTATTTTCAATATCAACACAACAGTTTGGAGAGAAACGCAATATACTGGCCTGTTGAGTCTGTTGGGAGTGCGTTTGGAGTATATGAATTTTCATATAATTTTCATGGACTTTTCATGTATTTGTTTAGAAAAATTGGAGGTCTCGGAAAAATCTTAAAAAATTCCCTTTAACTATAACGATCTTGGCAAATCGAAAACCGAAATTGAGATTTTTTTTTGTATATTGACGCTTTTTATTGTTAATTTTATTTTACAATTTCTTTACGATCGTTTCGAGTTTTATCCCACCTTTAGATAAACATACAGAGTAGGGTCGTCCAAGAAAAATGAATTTTTTCTTCCTGTTCCTTGTGAAAATATGTTAGTTTATCATGTTTTAAGAGCCCCTTTAAAAAATGACGTTAAAAAATATTTGTTTTAGATGTCGTTCAATATTTTTAAAAATTTCTAAAATCGTCAAATATAGAAAATTTTTTTCTCTTTTTTCTTGTAAATTGAAATAAAAAAACGATTCTGAAAATTTCAGATCGATAGTCATTTTCTCCGGGTTAATGTCGTACCCCCGAAATCCATATTCCCGGGTCACATATTTTCTGATTGTGTATTTTTTTTAGACATCGGTTTGTCCGATTGCAGAACCTTTTTTTAGGCAAGCTATTTCCTGAGTATGTCCCCAGATTTTCTAAAGACCTTTTTTTAGGCATTTATTTTTTCAGGTCTGTCATGAAATAGATCTGGTAACCCTAACTGTACCTGAAATGTTTTCGACCGACCTCCAAAAAAAAATAACGAAATTATAATTTTTTTAATTGAATTTGATTAGAAGAATACAAATAAATCACGATATACTTAGAAAATTTCTCGAGGCAAAATTTACTACCGCACTGTGAATATCAAATATTTGTATATAAATAGTCGTTATTTTTGGGCCATCCTAATACATAGGCATTGTCGAAAGCGAGAGAGTTGCACGAACAAAATTTATACAGGATAATACCAATGTGAAACATCGCCATAATGTTAAGAATGTTGTCATCGCCGTTGTTGGTGGTGAAAATTCGAAAAATTTAGAATTATTCAAATTTCGTGGCTGAAAACGTACATAGTAGGATGATTTAAGAAAAACGAATATTTTTCTTCGTGTCTCGTGAAAATATGTGACTTTATCATGTTTTAAGAGCCCTCTCAAATCATGTCAAAAAAAAAACTTTGTAAAGGTTGCTGGAGATTTTTTAACATTTTCCAAAATCGTCATATATATAATTTTTTTCTCGTTATTTTATCAATATCGAAGTTGAAAAAAAATATTGATTCTGAAATTTTCAAATTGATATTTTAATTTTTAAAGGTCATTCATAGTTATTTTAGCTTTGAAAGTAGTGTATATATGTTTTCTAGCGACTTCCAAAAATAAATATCAACGAAATAATCATTTTTATTATTCAATATGATGAAGAAATGAATGGAAATGAATCACGACACTTAAATTTTAAGAAATTAAAAATTTTTAAATATTTGATATAGTGCGGTCTCGAGAAATTTAGTAACTGTCTCGTTATTTATTTCTATTCTTTATAACATTCAATAAAAAAAATTATTACTTCGTTGTTAATTTTAATTTTGAAAGTCGCTCGGAAACATTTTAGATACAGAACTGTTAAAATTAAAACAATTATAAGTGATCTTTAGAAATAAAAATTGCGATTTGAAATTTTTAAAAGCGAAATATTTTTTCAACCTAGAAAATGATAAAATAACAAGAAAAAATAATCAATTTTTGACGATTTTGGAAATTTTTATAAATATTGAGCGACATCTAAAAACAATTTTTTATATCTGATTATTTGAGGGGGCTCTTAAAACATGATAAACTAATATATTTTAACAAGGAACACGAAAAAAAATTCATTTTTCTCGGACGACCCTATTATGTATGTTTTCAACAACGAAAATTGAAAATTTTCAAATATTTCGAATATTTGCCACCAAGAACGGCGGTGACAACATTTTTAACATTATGGCGATGTTTCGCATTGTATTATCCTGTCTAAATTTTGTTCGTGCAACTTTCTGTTTCGACAATGCCTATGTTTTAGGGTGGCCTCAAATAAAAACGAATATTTATATAAATATTTGATATCACAGTGCGGTAGTAGTAAATATTGCCTCGAGAAATTTTCTAAGTGTATGGTGATTTATTTTTATTCTTTTCATTAAATTCAATTAAAATTATAATTTCGTTGATACTTATTTTTTTACATGTATTTTTATATACTAAACTTTCCACAAGTTAAATATTCCCAAAAAACTTATTCCTTCAACGGTTTAATCAAAACGTTTTGGGAAGTGTTATTTTCCACCCAAAAATGAAGACACAGTATAAAAATCGGTAAAGAAAAAGTGTTGTTTCAATAAAATTATTTTCCCATATTGTTGAAGTCATTATGAATGTCCTGGCAAAAGTGTTTTTAAATAAGTGGGGTGTCTTTTGTAAATTATATTGGCGCGATTCGTAATATTGAATGAAGATTAATTAAAAAAAGTGAAAAAACCTTTTCCACACTTTTTCTACAAAACTATTGTTACTCAGTTTCGTAATTTTAGCATTATGAATGAGAAAGTGTTAAATATTTAAAAGTACATATTGATTTTTCGGTATCTGAAATTAACAAGCTGCAAATAATAAAAAAAATTGTTTGCTTCATGAACATTTCCCATCTGGTAATTTGTAAGACAATTCTGAAAAATGTACGACTTGAAAATGTTTCGGTTTTGATTTTGCAAATAGATCAAAAATATACGACACTGAAAATTTGTGTTTGTTTTAATCTTCGTTGCGGTGGACTTGCCCACCATTCAATTTTCGGCGTTGGGGGGTGCGAAACGGTGATGCGAAGGGCCCGATTGTTGTTGCGACTTTATTTTTCTTTATTTATAAGCTAATACTTCAACTTTCCCATTCGAGGGTTTCTTCATTTTCGCCGGGTGTGGCAACGGCAGCCAGGTCCATTCCATCTTCGGAAAGAACGTTTGATTTGTCCATTTCGTTATTTTGATGTTTCTCATGCTCTACACTCAATTGCAATGATAGTTGTGTTGGGTTGTTATTCGCTTGTATTACCATTTCGAATAATTTTACCTGGTTCTGGAATATTCTTCTTTCCTTTGTTAATGTCTAATTATTTCACCTACGCCCAGGGTACGATGGTTTCATTTTAATTGGATTAAGGGATAATTTAGGTAATGTAATTTTAATGTATATTTTTGGGTAAATATTATTTCTTGTAGTTTTTTAATTTTTAATTACATAGTTCTTAAAAATATTTTAAATTTCGTTACATACGTACATTTTTCAATATTTTTATTAACGTTTCACTCATTAAATTAAAAAATGTATACTTAAAATGTGTGGGTTACTTTTTATTTTTTATATTCGGTTACGAAAATAGGCCACTGTCTGTAGTATACGTTTTTTTGCGAGCCCCGAAGTGGCTTGTCGACTGAAATTATAACTTTATATATTGTCGTCGATTAAAAATGTTTTTTCCAGTCGGAAATATATACGTGAAGGATATTTTTTATTTATATATGGAAGGAAATTTAAATGAAGGCGTCAAATTTATAGTTGTTCTTTTGCCGATAAAAATTAATTTTAACATTTACTGTAGCGCGGAGCTTGTTAGTGGATATGTCCCTTTTTTTGTATATACATACATGCATCCGAATATTGACTTCTTACTGAATACGTTGTAATAATTTTTTCACTTGCTGTCTTTTCTCTGACGGTTGGGCTGCGGTTATTCGTTATTTTGCTGTTACACGTTGGTTTCAATTTTTCAGATATGTTATTTGGGTGGTAAAATTTTATTTCATCATTTTTGTATTTATATTTGTAAATGTTTCAACTTTTCGGTACTCTCTATCTATGGGTTATTATTTATTAGTGCGGCTCTATGGTCGAAACTTTGACTTTGAAATGTCAAGTTTCCAGCGGATTTGCTTTCTATATTTTACATTATTTTCTATGTGATATATTCTTTACTTTTATATATTAAAAATTTTACTCTCTGTTTGCTTTCGTATTCGGTTGTGAAATTTGTCGATTTGTTATACTTAGTAAAGGTTTGCTATTCATATATAGGGTTTTGAGAGTGTTATTCCGAAATTTTGTAAGTTTATTATTAATTTTCATTATTATTCTATTTGCTTATTGAAGGTTTATATTGAAATAATGTTTTACGTACATATATAGTAATAAATGTTTCGTTATTCATATATGGTCTTTTAAAATTATGGAAAATTATTAAGGAAATTTTAAAAAATTATTATATTGTTTACATTGCTATTGACATGTATTTTTTTTTATTGTTATAAATAATTTATCGATCCACGCCGGATATACCGTGGTTCCACGGTTGCAAGTTCTACATTTATCTGAAGTCTGTAGCGGATTTACTTATCTTTTCATTATATATTTGTTTCGGTATTTCTGTTTTGAAAATATTTTTTTCGCGATAATCGAGGTGACAGAAAATTTTTTTTATTAATATATTTTGAGAAATATTTTTATTGTATGTTTTAAAGATAATTTTAAATTTATTTATGGATTTTGCCGATTTTCTTTTTAAGATATTTTGCTGGCTCTGAAAAGAGTCCATTGATTTTTATTACATTTCGTTACATTTACTGAAGACGTACTGTTGTCACTGCCGTATTCTTCTTTATGAAGTCTACTGAAGGTGAGGGGGTTATGGAAGTTTAGGGGTTTCGTACGGTTGCGGGGATTGCGGAGATTAGTATTGCTTTAATTCACGTTCAACGGCTTTTTATTCGATTTAGTGGCATTTATCACTGTATATTAAACAATTTCCGTATTGTTGACATGATAATTTTTTATAATGTTTTATTTTTTATGTTTTCCTATTGCTTTTTAAAGGCGATTTGTTTTTATTTATTTTGACAATTGAAGTTTGGTTTGCGACATCGGACGTGTCTATCTTATTATTACGTTATATATCTCGAGGTCCTCTTTGTTGGTTATATTCGCAGTACTCAAAATGTTATTCATAAAATTTATGTTTTTGTGCTACGTTTATATACAAGATTGAAGATCAATCTTTCCCAAAACGATTAAAAAAGCAGTAGCTGGTTTTTCATCTCAGCACATCTAAAATTACATTTTAAAATATTGACCTTAATTACCAAACACTTATTTTTTCTTCTGTATTATTCTAAAATTTTAAATTTAAAAAAAAAAATAAAAATAAAAAAAGTAAAAAATGAAAAAAATAAAATATAAAAAAGAGGTACAATGGAAGTTACCTACCTCCACATGGTGCGTCTTGAAAACGTGTTAAGTCAGCTAAAAACTTACTTGCAGGGGTATACAGGGTGATTCAGAACTTATTCAAAAAAATATTCTGGATGTACTCTTACAAATACAATTTTGTAAAGAAAAAATCAAAAAGGTCAGTTCGAAATTGATTTAAAAATACACTTCTGCACGGCACTGGACACTGGTTCACTGTAAAACCTGACCTCGCATAATGCGACCGGTATGGCAGCGTTATAAAAACGGACAAAAACTTTCGCAAGGAAAGAAATATGTAAATAGAATTTTATCGCACCTATTTTATATCGGCAAATTCAAATGCTTTTGCCTTTATTAATTAATAAAATTAGTTTGTGTTTTTAAATAATAAAATCATTTGACATACCCGATGCTGCAACAGCAATTGTTCAAAATTTTATCCACTCACGTGTAAACACATTTGGGTCCGTCTTACTCACTTTCTACGAACTAACACAAATGATTGTTTCACCATAACACAAATGCTTCACCATAAATTAAAAAGATATCTATCAACTCCCAGTACACGCAAACCAATTTTGACACTAACTACCCATTTTTGACACCAACTACTAAAAATGTATTATAAAAACCACAGATAACAGGTAAATATCGCAACGACGATTGCAAAATCCGAATTCAGTATTCGGAGTCGATGAGGCCACGTGGTCACGAGGCGTGAATGATGCTAGAGACTACAGTTGTCCAGCTATGTAGTGGTTTAATGTGCTATAACTTCAATAATTTTTTTTACAATATTGACTCCATTTCTCATGCCGCATCTATTCCCAATTTTTTTGGATAAGTTGTGAATCACCCTGTATATAATATGTCCGAGGCATCCAGAGACGCCTGTGAATGAGTGGCCCCTTACATACAATGACACGCCTAGCCTTATATTCTTTGATTATTTTATACTAAATAGATATCATATACAGCCTAGCCTTAAATTCTTTGATTATTTTATACTAAATAGATATAATATACAGGGCGATTCGTTAACAATGGGAAAATCGAAAACTGATTATACTACACGTAAAATGGTGACCATTGGCGCAAATATGCCTTATCCGAAAGTTGATAGATTCGAAAATACAGCCCACACAGCACATGACGTCCCTGGGATATCCTCATTTAGTCCTATATATCCTAATCGGGGATCTCACTCCTCAGGATATCCTGATGATATTTAAATAAGACAAGTAGATCCTATCAATATCCTAGTTGGGGATATCCCAGGTAAATCCAAACAGGATGTCCTGGAAATATCCTATGAAGATATTAAAAGCCGAATAATCTCCAATTTTGGGATATCCTAGGCAAATTCTAGAGTGATCCCATCCTGGGATGGTTCTTGGCTTTGCACAGTGCATGGTGCATGCGCAGTATGACATATTGACGACATGACCCGTATCTCGCCATTTTCTGTGTTTCTTTGTTTTATNAACTTTTTTCTACGTTAGCCAATTCCTACAAGAAAAATAAGCTTTTAATACTACATTTCAATTAGAAACTTTTTTTACTCTTCCCATTTTCTCGTATACTTAATGGTTTACGAGCAAAAAAATAAATTATTTTTCCTTGCCAATTAGGTACACATAATTAGTATAACAGTTACCAAAAACGATTGTCATTTTTGACATGGTTTTTGCATAAATTCCTTTTTATCAATAGGAAAATCTAAGCAAATATGAATTAAAAATTTAATAAAAAAAAATAAAAGCTATTTTTTTCGACCATTTTGAGATTTGAATATATACTCAGGGGGGGGGCTCAAATTGAAACAATGTATTGGTAGTACCCTTCCCCTAAAATTACTTTCTAAACACTTTAAAATATTTGCACACCATTATGAAACACCCTGTATACAGAAATTGTGTTCTAATTCTACACAAGGCCAATACCCATGACTATTAGGTACAGTTTTAGTTAATTGCAAAATTCATTGGCGTGCAAATGGCGAACCCTTTTCGTGATAAATGATACACCACTGACTAAAATAAAAAAATACCGTATTTAGAATCCACAGGCATTTTACTGAAATGTGTCCGCTTGTTGCATTTTTAAGAAGGACTAATTTTCATTCAGTGTACATCAAAGTTTTTACAGATTTCAAAAATGTTAAAAAAGTTATTGTCTATTCTATTCTTCAAAATAATTGGAAAGCCGAAAAACTTCCCCTATTAATCATTTTTCTTATAGTTCTTGAGATCCCAATACATGTATCACCAAAATGTCCCACCGTGCATAAAAATGATTTTGGGATATTCTACATTTGGTCCCATTAAATGGGCCTTTAAATCGCAATTTTTGTCAACTTGCCTGAATTTTTTATATTGAGTTTTATATTATATTAAGTTAGTTTAAGGTATGTAATAACAATAAGTGAATATTTTTTTAACCCCCGACCAGGGGTGAAAAAAAGTAAAATAAAGGGGTTTTTCAAGATAACTCAGAAGGGGTAAGAGCTAAAAAACTAAACTTTCGGTAAAATTGGTCGTAAGTGGCGCTCTCTATGAGCAACGCTGAATTTACAACACGCACCTTATTCGTCGCTTAAAAAACATAGTTTTACAAATTTTCAAGTTCATAACCTACATATTTTCAGAATAATCGCAAAAAAAACGATTTAAAATTTTAACTTTGAACATTCTGTATTTTCGAAACTATCAGCTTTCGGAAAAGATATGTTTACGCCAATGGTCACCAGTTTACGTGTAGTATCTTGTTTTCGATTTTCCCATTGTTAATGAATCACCCTGTATACAGGGTGATTCAGTCATAATGTCATTAATTTTAAGAGCAGAAAGAGACAAATGAGTATAATACGATGGCGTGATTAAAAAAAATTAAATGCATATCTAAGCTGAAAAAAAAAAAATCAAATCATTATTTAACCCCCTTTTCAGGCTGCTACTGACCGGCTGACGTCAGCCGGCTACGATATGAACAAAGCGCCCTAGATGCAATGTTGCCATATTTATATATTTTCGCTCATATAAAGACAATAAATAAACGGTTTACTCACGTCAGCCAATAATAATTGAAAATGCTATATATTATTTTTTATAATTATGCAATCAACATATTAAATTGTTGTTGTTGCCCAGCAAGAACCTCGAGGAGGTCTGAGCACGACTTGCCAAAAATTATTTTTTATTAACATCATACTGATAATTTTTTAATTTGCTGTAAGCCTTCTACTAAAAATTGAAAGTAACGCGGCCCATTGAGATGTTCAGGTAGAAAATGCGGCCCAATTAAATGATCGCCATATACTCCTGCCCATACATTGACACCGAATCTCCTCTGAGAACTAATCCGACGAATAGTGTGCGAGTTTTCATCTGACCAAATGTGATTATTATGGCTGCAAAGAAATTAGCTCTGTTTCACTTTAAATAAAATTTAATATTGAAATTACAAAACCCCAAGAGTCCAAATAATTTAAATTTCATTTCATAACCATTTAAATTTCATTACAGAAATAATGACATAAAAAACCAACACTCACTAAATAAATTATAGAGGGTGAAATGTATGTAGTATTTAAATATTTACAGTAAGTAATAGAAGATAAAAATACAATCGGATGGAGACAAATAAACAACTAGGTACGTGTTTCCGACCTAGGCTAACCTGTGCTAACTTTATATAATCTAGGAGCCAGACAGGGTTCCGTTGCCAACCAGAGTGCCACGGCTGCAAACAACTTATTCTAAAGTATTTTGACCTCCCGAATCCAAAAACGTGGTCGCAAAGCCTGGAAGTGGTCAGTTTAATTGTTATCAACAAATTAAATGTTTAAATGGCTATAAAAAGTTTATTTTTATAGCTAGTACACGGAACTTGATCTGGCTCCTAGACTAATACGAACTGTACTAGGATTGTATTCCATGCAAAGTAGAGCAAAAAGTTGTCGGTCTTTTATCAAAGGAAAACCATGTCATCAAATTGAATAGGGATGATTGTTATCAAATGTACGGTTATTACAATTTATCATTTTTAATATTACTAACGTTTTCACGTTATATAATTTATTATGTTAAATAATACACAGTTTTAGTATTTCAATTTATTATTCAATATGCAGTTGCATATGACCAAAGTTTACATAATAAATGTAAATTTTAGTGTAAATCTAAACTTTGGTGTAACCTAGATAGGCACTTATTGTTTTTGAGAAAGCAATACTTGTTTTTTATCTGTTTAAAATGCCAGCACGAGTAAAACAGCATCCATCGTTCAGAGCACTTTGTTAATAAAGTTCTGCTGCACTTCGATTTAGGAACCAATTGCAAAATTCAAGACGATTGGGGAAATCAGCTGTTATGTTAACTCCTTTGCGGCAAAAATGCGGGAGATATGGAGGGTGGTACATTTGAATAAACGCTTTAGATAATGGTTTTGTAACCGTGTAGTGTATTTTGTATATTCGGGTATTTAGTGTGCCGACTTTTTTATTTGATAAAATACAGTGTGCCTACAAACCTCTGCTTTATTTATTTTCTTTTAACGAAAGTTGACTTCGAGAACTCAGGCTTGTTAAAACATTTTGCACTAAGTTAATACAATTATTAAAATTAGTTATAATAAAATGCAGCATGATCCTTTATTTACTTGCATTTTATTGATTTCGTACATATGTGTCCGTATACTCAAGCGGATTAATTAAATGTGAACCACAGATTATGATGTGAACTTGGCAACGCTGTTCGCTTCAGTTGACGATTTGTTCGTGACATTACGTTACAAAATTTTCCGAGCATCCGGGCATCTGGCAGGGTGGCCCTCTTAGCGGGAAGTTATGGGTTGATTTCCTTCATTTTTAAATGTCGAGTAAAAAATTTTTTTTCCAATTTTCTGTCTTTATTAAGCTTTCCGAATACGTGGTTAAAATTAATGACATTATTACTGAATCACCCTGTATATTTATTCAAAATTTTGCATAAAAGAAGTTTTTAACCATCGTGATTCTTAAATATTGTATATATCACAAATTCTTGCTATAAAAAACGAAAAATTTGAATATCTTACAAACAAGAGCAGCTAGGATTTCAATTCAAACTGATTTTGAATCTATTTTCAAGTACAAATACATCGCCGCTTTCAGTTTTTTTCGTCATTTTTATGCGATATAAAGTTGGTTCCTGCCCACCGTGCACTGTATGTAATAAACTTTGTCATGCTTACATTTTCTTATTTGTTCAATAAAAAATTACAATTATACACCACATTTGAATGAAATCAGTTCAGCCGAATTTTGTCATATAAAGAAATATATTTTTTACTCAAACCTTTAAACCCTGTTATATCTAAAAAAAGTGTTTTCAGACACGTGTTTACAGAAACTTTTTTGTGCTTTAATGTTATAAACATACTCTTCATAATTATTAAGGTAGTGAGAATCATTCGGATATTAACTTCATAATAAATTTATAGTTGTAGAGAAAACATTGAAATAATTGGCGTTGTATAATTTTATACAACTGTGTATTAATACCTAAAATAATAATTTAATCGAAACGGTACTGTTTTATTTTCTTTAATAAATGTATTAAGGCAGACAACAAACAAATTTATAACATATCTTCTAAAAGCAATGCAGAACATGAGTGCAATTTTTTCACAAAATATACCTGTCATATTTGCATTGAAATTTTGAACCTTTGTTAAGGTTTATTAAAATATCTTAATGGCTTATGTTTAGTCTCAGGTACAAGAATCACATTTGTACATTTGGATTTCTCGAATGTTTGTGGATTAACAAATGGCTCTTCAAATAACTCCTCCATTTAGCCAGATAACTGCATGATACACACTTGTATATTTAGACTTCCAAAGTGTTAAGCGATGCTTGTTTAAATATATCTTACTTTTGGTTTAATAACTACAAGTATCACATTTGTACATTTGTACTTACGAAGAGTTTTTGTATTTTAACTGATGCTTGTTTAAATATACCTTACTTTTATCACATTTGAACATTTGGATTTCCGAAGGGTTTTTGTGCCTTAACTGATGATTTAAACTGTTCTTATATTGGGTTTTGTGAGTGCCACTTCTAAAATTAGTTTGATATTACACAAATCACATTTGTTCAAACATATGGATTTCCGAAGGATTTTTGTGCCTTAACTGATGAATTTTTAGATCATCCTTGCGTTTGGTTCCAAAACTGCATGTGTCACATTCGTACATATGGATTTCCGAAGGCTTTTTGTGCCTTAACTGATGACGTTTTAGATCACCTTTGCATTTGGATTCAAAACTGCATGTGTCACATTTGTACATTTGGATTTCGGAAGGGCCTTTGTGCCTTAACTGATGAAGTTTTAGATCACCCTTGCGTTTGGTTTCAAAACTGCAAGTGTCACATTTGTACAATTGTATTTCCGAAGGATTTTTGTGCCTTAACTGATGAAATTTTAGATCACCCTTGCGTTTGGTTTCAAAACTGCAAGTGTCACATTTGTACATTTGGATTTTGGAAGGGTCTTTGTGCCTTAACTGATGAAGTTTTAGATCACTCTTGCGTTTAGTTTCATAACTGCATGTGTCACATTCATACATATGGATTTCCGAAGGAGTTTTGTGCCTTAACTGATGAAATTTTAGAACATCCTTGCGTTTGGATTGAAAACTGCATGTGTCACATTTGTACATTTGGATTTCGGAAGGGTCTTTGTGCCTTAACTGATGAAGTTTTAGATCACCCTTGCGTTTAGTTTCAAAACTGCATGTGTCACATTTGTACATTTGGATTTTGGAAGGGTCTTTGTGCCTTAACTGATGAAGTTTTAGATCACCCTTGCGTTTGGCTTCATAACTGCACGTATAACATTTGTACATTTGGATTTCTGAAGGGTCTTTGTGCCTTAACTGATGAAGTTTTAGATCACCCTTGCGTTTGGCTTGATAACTGCATGTGTCACATTTGTACATTTGGATATCTGAAGGGTCTTTGTGCTTTACCTGATGAAGTTTTAGCTCATCGTTGCGTTTGGTTTCATAACTGCATCTGTCACATTTGTACATTTGGGTTTCGGAAGGGTCTTTGTGCTTTAACTGATGACGTTTTAGATTACCCTTGTGTTTGGTTTCAAAACTGCATGTGTCACATTTGTACATTTGGATTTCTGAAGGGTTGTTATGTAACAACTTGTGTTTTTCGAGGACATTTTTATACTTAGTTTTAAAACTGCATGTACTGCACTTGTACACCATGAATCCTGAAGAGATTTTGTGTCTTATCTGATGCTGTTTTAGATTCGTCTTAAACTTAGTTTTATGATCACACTTATCACACTTGTGCATTGTCAATTCTGACGGGTTTTTGTGTATTAACTGATGCCTTTTCAGACTATTTTTGAACCTAGATTTATATTTACATTTATCACATCGATAGAATCGTTCACACATTTTAAATCTAGACCTTTTGCTTCTGGTCTTGCTTCTGCTTGGAACATTACGATGTCCTTTTAATCCTATCTCACATTCGCCTATTATTTGTTCTATATCTTGAGAATGGTGCATCTCTTTGTAATCAATTGTTTCATTTCCTAAGTCGTCTGGAGATGAATCACTGAAAAAATAAAAAGTCTTCAAACTGAAATGAACGCAAATCAAACATTAAATCCCTGTTTAGGAAATCCCTCGCCTTCAAGGCAGAAAAAAAAGAAGTACTACTATAAATTATAAAGTTTATCGATATTTCCTTACCCTTCTTCATCATCTTTCGGTTTTATTTCAATCTCTTTAGACTGGTTTTCATCACATCTATATTTCTCCTGTGCATCATGACCACTGTCTTCCAGTTTTATTTCAATTTCTTCAGTTTTAATGTAAGACTGTTCATCAACATAATTATATTTTTCCTGTGAATCGAGGCAGTTCCTTAAAAAACTGCTGTGAGTATGAAGTGAATCAAAGCAGGCTTTACATATAACAGGATCTCTCGTGGCACTGATGTTCTACAATAAAAAGATATTAAAGTTAATTTCTGACAAAATATTTATCGTTTTTTTTTAAACAGAGAAAAACAGTTTGCACATAAGAACTGTTTCTTTAGAAAATGTAAAGTACGTTTACATAATCAGTTCTACGGGTGTATCACGAAGAGAGCCCAGTAGGATTATCTCAAAAAGTAATCAGAACTGAAATCTGAAAAGGGCCCGCCGGAATCCTTATGTAAATTGGTTTTCAGTCAAATGATTTGAAACCAGGTGGTTTTTGTAGCTTTTGACTGGTAGATTAAAAAGTGTCAATGGGCTTCAAGCCCTAATAATTCATGGTTCAAAGTTGCAGCTCGCGAAGCTACAATGCTTTAGATTTCACTATCTGCATAGTATAGTAAAAAAATACTAAAACGATATTGAGCCGATCATTCAGATCACGATCAGTACAATCGATTTTTCGCAATCATTATCGTACAATAAAAATCATAGCGATTGCCGTCAGCATTTGCGTGACCCAATGTGCACCACGGGGAGATTGCTAGATCGGACTTAGCATATCATGTAGCCCTAAAAAGACTACAGAGTTCAACGATCCTATCTAGCAGGAATTTAATGCCTTAACCTAATACTTCAATATTGTTTTCGTTCTCATTGCGTGCTTCTGATGTTGAATTTAGCAAGGATTCATTGGGGTACTTGATATTATAAAAGTCACCAATATATTTTGCATGTTGCATATTAAATAGATTACCAAACATTTTAAAAATAGATCAGAAATGCTCATTTCTGCTTTCAACTGTCCATCCACCTTTTGTTATGAGAAGTGAATTATTCGCTTCTTCTGCGGATAATTGTTTTCTTCCAGGCACAAGTAATGCAGGCATTCGATGATCAATACCCAACTGTTGCAGAAATGGACATGCATCTCGGTATCCTCTATCAACCAAAGAGATATCACCATCATGCAACCAGTGTCTTAACGAATTTCCATCTTCTCAAAGTTCATCTAGTAAGATTTCAGCGTCATTGTTTGGGCAATCAGAAAAGTAGGGACCAAATATTGCCAAAATGAACCCATCAGGTGCTACAACTAGTGTTGGTTTCAAAAGATGTCGGTCTTTATGCACGGAATATGATTGACGTAATACTCGAAAACAAGAGCTTTTATGTAAATATGCATAAGTACTATCAATGATAACAATAGCCTTTGATTCATTTGGTTGAGGATTGTATAAAGCATTTGAGAAATTGTGACATGTTGAACTATGTAATCTTGTCTTATTTTTGATTCCGGTCCGATATTTCCTGGAATCAATCTTAATAATAATGATCTCCTAACGCGATCGATAACATGACTTACAGCTTGCCGATGACTGCAATCAAAAATAACTTTTAAAAATTCATCAATCAATCCTTTTCTCAACTTGCACAAAAAAGTGAGCAAATCCTTTTCACTTATGTCTCAATTTCCCATATTGCATTACTGGATCGCAGTATGTTAAAAGTTCTTCATATTATAGACGAGATGCACTTGAATTCTTCCTCGCTCAAAGTCATATCTAAAGATTTAGTTTGATTGCTAGAAACTTCTTTTAATTGATTTTAAAATGCTAACATTTTTTGTCCATTTATCTTACAAGGTCTATTAATTGATCGTAGACCAGGCAACAATGCACTTAAAAGAATTCCCTTTTCATCCAAGTAATGTTGACACGATCTTACATTTGTAGGTATGTAAATATATCTTTTTATAAAAACATGAATTCTACATTCAAGGGATAATCTGTGTATATTGTTTTAAGCATTGCAAATAACGCAAGTAGTATTAGTTGTTTGCAGTAATACATTTAATCGAAAACATGTTGGATCTTCATTTATAATTGTTAACTTTTATAAAATACTCACATTGCAATTAAAACATATTCTAGTATCGTTATTTTGTTCCAAAGGTTGCTACCTTCTCGTTTCGCTGAGGTTTGATGTACTTACCCTGATCTTAAAGGAAAAAAAAGGTCCAAGTTAGAAATGCAAAACCCTAAGCTAGCCCTCAGCCGGAGCTGGTCGTGCGGTCAATCTTTAAGAGGACCGTTTAGTTTAAGGGCACCAGTAACCATTTACCCTAGGGTTCTAAGCTACTCAATATTGGTTACTAAATATTGAGTTAAAAGGTAATGTTGACCCAAAATAGCTTATTTAGCAACTAGTAGCAACACCTAATCCAGTTATATTTTAATATGCTCAATTCACTAAATTAATAGAACAAAATAGTTTAGTTACTAATATTTATTAACGTTGTTACGTTCAGAATCACAACTAAAGTATTTAAGTCGACAATACCTATTAAATAAATGAGAATAAATCTCAATTGGGAGACCCCTCATGATCACGAGGTGGACAATTATTATATCTATCATTAATCCTTATCTAATTCTCTATAAACAAATTAAATAAACGATGTTAGTAAGATGCATTAAAACAGAAAAAATATATATATCTAATAGTAACCGGACTACCTAATATAACTGACTGGGGAAAAAAAATAACTAAACAAAACTAAGCAATAAAAGCAGAAAAGGAAAAGTTTAACATTAATCGGGGACACAACCATAAGCTATTTACTGATCATTTGTATGGATATGTAGGTAATTCTGAAAGTTTTAGTAATTGTTTACAAGTTAATAATAATAAGGAAATACATAGGTACAACTTTTGCTTACTGACAGCCGGTATTAGCTTATACAATTATCTAATTTGGAATAACAAAAAAAAGGTAATAATAATAACTAACAGATAAGTTTATGCATATGGTTTGCAGCATAGGTTTAAGACTAGTTGTAATTTAGTAATGTTAAGAGAAGGTGCACAAGAAGGTTATGGACATGCACATACCTTATATCAGTGGCAGCTCGTGGTTTTTTGAGATGGGTGGGCAAAATATTTTTTCTCTCATATAACTTAATATCATATAGGAATAATTGCAGTTTACTGGTTAGTTTAGTTTCTGTATCAAAAATTTTCAAATTTTCTGTTAACAAATGATCCGCAGCTTTTTACGAGTGAAGCCGAAGGGCTTGCCCGGTGCGTAAGGCAATTTATGTATACTCATATTATAATTTATTAAAAAGCTGATTGAAATTCAAAAAATTTATTAAATGAAACAAACGTTTTTTTTTTAATATCTAACAGTTTCTTTATTATTTGAAGAAAAAATAAGTATTGGATTGGAGACTCGAATCTATTAAAACATTGAAAATTTCTCCGCAATCATTCTTAATTCAGTTTAACAGCAACGAGTTAAAAAAAAACTTAATAATTATAATTATCATTATTACAGAATATTCAACACAGCACCGTAGATATTTATTTTTTAACTCGATTTACACATTATTATAAAACGGTTTATTATTTCATTTATTAAAATGTTGTTTTCTGGAATACCTTTCCAGGGAAAAATTGTTCTAATGTTTAAAAATTCATTTAAAGAACAAAATTATAGCAAATAAATATACATATTATGTGTAATTCTAATCCCTGGCGAAAAGCCTTAGCTGGCCTTAACCGATACAGCACTCGACGGGCATATGCAAGCTTGCCCGGCGTGGCGCAAATATTCTGAATTGGTAAACCACTTACGTTTCTGATTACTCTTTAGTCATAGCAAAGAGAATAAACAAATAAGAGGTTTCACTTCATTCATAATCGTGGATCATATTTTATCTTTTTCTAATATGCGCAAAGCACAAAGATTTTGAACCGAATTTTTGTTGTTAGGCGCAACTTGGAGTAAAATTTGTAATTTAACAGGTATGATTTTATCAATCACATTTGCCACATTTTCTTTACTTTCTCTACTACTGTGCCTTACAAGAGTGAAGTAGAACATATTCGAGTTTCTGAGATGAGTTGTATCTATGGTGCCAGAGACGGTTTAGCCAAAGAGTAAACGACAAATCATACGAACATGCTTCGTTTCGTATGAAGGTGCTGAGTTGTGTATAAAGTCGGGTTAGGTTAATGTTAATAGGTTATTCATTGTCATTCGTCGTATCTCGTATCGTAAATCAGTGTGTGTGTTATAGATATTTCATTTGGATCTCCGTTTTTTTTTTAATTATTTGTGATATTTATAGTGAGCTAGACTTATAAACTATTTGAAATGCCAAAATCAAAAACATTTATTTGTAAGTGCATCGTTGAAAATTGTTTCAATACATCTTCAGATTTAACTTTATTTAGACTTCCAAAAACTGATGATCATTGTTATAATTAAATGAATCTACTTCTATGTGTAATTTTCCATTTCATTTTAGGTGCTCGATTTGGCTAAAAAATTGTGATGGGTTGGATCTTGCTCATTTTTCATCAGAACATTTATATAGAAGTTGCCGAGTCTGCAGTTCTCATTTTGAAGCCAAGATGTTTGCAGGCATTTTTAGTTATATAGCAAAGAATAAACTGAAGAAAAATGCGATACCTACTATTATGCCTAGTACGTTTCTAACATATTCCCTTAATAGGTACATACCTACACCTACAATTAACAATTTATTTTTTTTTGCAGGACATAGTTATGATGAAAAAGCAGTAATTACAGAAAATCCCAATGTATATGTGCCAAATCCCTCATCATCAGAACCTCATCCCGGAACATCAAAGCAGTTTGATGTAACAACTGAAGTTCGAGGTAAGATAATTCAATCAAAATATTTAAGAAACTACAACAGAGAATAATAAAACTATATATTGCATTAAATGTTTAAACTATATATTACACTAAATTACAGCAGATGATTGTTTTTAACGTGACAAACTATCGTTGACAATACATACAAACAATTGCATTATGTCACTCGTGACGTAAGTCGTCTAAATTATTGCCGGGACTGTATTTAGCTATGTTTTGGTTTGATAACAACCTATAATTCGTTGAGAAAGAGAAAATAATTTAATATTATAGTTAATATTTTTCAATCGAGCCACAGTTTAATTTTTTTTATACATAAGTATTTTTTATATCTTGAATCGAGATATCGACAAACTATTTTAATTAAAATTTCTGATTAAAAATGGATTTGTGTGGAAAAAATATGTCTGAAAATAAAAAAAAATAATTTCAATAGTGTCCCTTAAGGCGTTAAACGTTTACCGAGATATTTTAAGTTAAATATTTGTAATATCATTCCATAGAGACCCTTGTTTGCAGTTTCCAATTTGTTTTGCCCTGTAATGGTGTCTAACCATCAGCTCTGGGTCACCTCCGACATACTAAATTATGTAAAAACATTTCTAATAGAACCTCAAAGTAATGTAACTGTATTAGCAAGAGTACGAGATAATTTTTTTTAAACGAAATGTAATAACTACATGTAATTGTTTTTTTCTTTTACAGAACATAGTTATGCTGAAAATTCCGATTCAGATATGGAAAGTGGACAAGGTATTGTTTGTTAGTAATATAATTATCTCTGTTTAATCAGTTAACTTATCACATTATTTTTTCATGATAGAAGATAACTAAAATATGTCATATTTATTTATTTATTATGGAAATATATATGCCAGATGTTTCCCTTTCGTCACCTGAGCCTCGTCCAGGAACGTCAAAGATGTCTAACATTGAAGAAACTGAAACTCGAGGTAAGATTACGTATTTGGATTTTGATAAGTAATTTTTAAAAACAATTTTACATATTGTGAGGTATTTCACAGGGTGTTTCGCAAATAGGTGCAAAAAATTTCCGTGATTCCACTCATTAAAATAATGTAATGTCACTGTAATAATAATGATTTTATGTGTTCCTTTTTTTTATAAAATTCTGAATATTTAAAAAAAAGAAAGTAAATTATATGACAAAAACAATGGGCAATTTGCACATTTTTAAATTTTACCACTAAATTATTCTTCAGGTTATTTTATGTTTACTGTAAATAGTGTATTCTCTTAATTTCAAATTTTATTAATAATAAAAACATTGCCTGTGTTACTATAGCAGTGGCAGGCATTCAATGATTGTAGGCCATATGACAAATGAATATATTCATTATATACTTTTTAAGAATCTGCAACTGGGAATAATAAAATTATGTATTTACATAATCAACATATTAAATAACTACTATTACATATGACTCACGTTTTTTAGCTTCTGACATCTAAACGTTTTTTCTTGCCTCAACTGAAGATTACTTTGTTTTATTATATGGTAGATTTTTAATCTCATAAATAAAGATAAAAAATAATCATACGGAAAGTCTTTACACGGGTGAGGGTTACGTACAACCTTTAATTTGTTTTTCATTTTGACACCAACATTTTCATGTATGGCATATGAAGTGAATAAATCAGAAAATATTTTTTCTAATTGAAAAACATTCAATAAAATTTTCTGCAGGAGTTAGCAGGTTCCCAAAAGTATCTCTATATTTATTTTCGTAGGCTTTAAAGTATGTAAAAAGAACATCCTCTGATAAGTTGTCATGGTCCCTTGAATATTTTAAACATATATCATAAGAATGCCTTCCTTTACATTTTTTTAATAAGTATCCACACACATAGTTTAGTGCGTTTTTGTGAGTCATGTCTAACTCTGAATAATCTGACACGTCAATTGTCAAATTTGAAAAAGTCATTTCTGATCCTACAACTGAAGTAAAATTATTTAATTTTTCTGGAGTAATTGAGCCCAAAATAATATCAAAATCTTCGATACAATTTGCATTATCTAAATGTTGAAAATAATTTAATGAAAAAAGTTTTTTAAATCCTCGATTTATTTGAGTTGGAGTAGGATTCCTGGCATTACCTTCTTGCTGACGCAAACTCCCAAAAAAATTTTCTAACAGATCCTGGTTCAAACGTCTAGTATATATGCTATGATATTCAGTTTTGATATTATCCCATAAACTCAGCAATGCTTTTATCGACAATTTCCATCCGTTTAAAAATTTTATAGATTTTGTCATATCTTTTATTATTTCTATCTAATACTTTCATTGTGGTAAACTTTTCATATACTGTATTTGAAAAATTGATTTGTTTTTCTGTTCCCATAAATCTATTAAAATCTTTAGAATTTTTAATTTTGCTACTGTTAAATAAATGAAACAATTTATCCATTTCATCTATGAAATTTGCCGTTGCATATGCATCAGCTGGTAATGCATTTAGTGCTATGTAAGTATTAAGGCCTGTAGCAACATTAGCACTAAACACTTGTTCTGCTAGTTTTACTTTCATTTTTTTTAAGGTATTAGGAAATATATGTTCATCCGTCAGTTTCGGAGCAAGTCTTAATTGTAACTTTTTATCATTATTATAAAATATTTCTAAATACTTTTTTTAACTCTTCCATCTGAAAGTATCAGTTGATATTTAAAGAAATTATTTCTTGTGGATTTTAATAGATGCGGAGCATCAAAGAAATAAAATATCTTTTTTTCATTCACAATAAAATAAGGTTTCTTTGGAGTAATATTATTGTTCTTTACAAATTTTACAAAATTTGGTCCTTGATCGGAAACTACTGCATGGACATTCAAGTTTATTTCAGACAATCGAATAATTGTTTCCTGCAAAATCTTTGTTATCTCGTCAGCTCCAACTTTATTGACGAAAAAGTATATCAGTGGCTGTTTCCAATTTGAAAAAAAACCTCTTGCCATTATCATTAATAAATTTTTTGCCGGTTCATACCTTTTTTCACTAGACGTTTCATGGAACCCCACTATGAAAACTTTTTTACTATTGTAATATAAAAATTGTTTTATAGACATTTCATCTATACATAAGATACAATATTTTTCTATGTCAGTCATCGTGCTCACTCTGGACTGCACTATAGAAAATATAAAATTATTAAATCCAGGGGAAATATTCCAATTTTCTGTAATCCTATAAAGCGTGGATTTCGATGGTAAATTAAACATCTTGGCTAAATATCTATAAACATTTAGCCCCAAAAAGGTATACAGTCAGTGCAAATTGTTTGTACTCCTTACTATATCTATATCCTTGATGAGGTATATTGTATATACAATTCTTGTCGCTACTATATAGCTTGTATTTGTGATCGAAATAATGTGTAAAACATCGTTTGTTATAAGACTAAGATATATTTAATAATACCAAATTATAAAAATGTCATTAAACTGAGTTTTATGTACCTTTAATAAAGTTTTAAATTTGAGTTACACTTTATTTTATTAAAAATATAAATAAATATGTAGGTAATAAATAGGTATGTAAGAGCCCTTTCACACTATCCGGTTTTGTCTGTCAGGTTTTGGACCTGATGAAAACCTGAAGATGATAAAAGAATCTCTTCAGGTTTGTCGTCAGGTATGATGCTATATGTATATTTGCTCCTAATGAATTGAAATATCAGTACCTACAAGTACAACCATGGACCAAAAAAAAGTGCTATCGCATTGTGGTAATTTTTACCGAAAAGGTAAAACTCAAAATTGTAGAAGGAGGTTTTGGATACATCCCCTGGTGCAGAGACGGAATGAGTTAGACGCATATGTGTTATATGAGAATCTCACTGATGAAAGCAAATTTTTTAACCAAGCTGCAGCCAGAATGCAACGCCAGAACACATTTAAAAAGCATTAGTACTTATCGTATAAGTGTTAGAATATTTCGGTTCTGTCTCAATTTGTTAATTATTAGCATTGTTTCAATAAAATATGTATACTATTCACCTCAACAGCTTAAAGAATACTGAACTACATGGAGAAGTACTACGAACCTAATAAATGGAACTTGATAGTGTGAACAAAGACCCCTACTATCATCTGATCCGGTGTCAGGGCACGGGATGGCCTAGTAGAATACATTCAGCTGTAATAACGGTGCCAGATAGTGTGAAAGGCCACATTTACACCAACATTCCGCTGCTCATCTATCTGTCCAATCAGGGACCTGACAGGCAAAACCCTATGGTATGCAAGAGCTTTAAATTCATTTTGTCTGCGTCAAGGGATGTAACCTTCTATGATATCGTTTTTTATTTTTTCGATAAAGATACCACAAAGCGATAACATTTTCTCGGTCTATGATTGCATGTGTACTAATATTTCAATTTATTAGGAACAGTTATATGTGTGTAGCATCAAACCTGATGCTTTTATTGTCTTTTGGATTGTCTTCAGATCTAAATGTGCGAAAATTGACAGGCGAAACCGGATAGTGTGAAAAGGCTCTTAAACTATTGATAACAATTAAACTTCGATTTTTTAAAGATTTCATTAGATGATACCTTGTTAAGTTTATAACTGAATTTCTTTTTCATTAACTTTTTGATTAAAACAGCATTTAAAATGTGTTTTGCTATCCTAAAATCCTAATGGACAACTTTTAGGATCTTTTATCTGCATAATAACATTAATAAGTAAGCATGTTCTATTAATTTGGATTTTATGAACAATTTTAAAACGGGCAAGGCCTGGTCTGTATTAAAGATGATATAACGTGGTCTTGTTTTAATGAATGAATTTTGAACCACTACGCGTGCGTCGGGCACATGAAAATACCAAGCAAAAAATGAAACTTGGAACATGAAATTATATCAAGATAGTAATGATAGAAATTAGTATTAAGTGAAATCTCTTATTTGTATATCTTCTTAGGTCATAGGTACGTATAAGCAGGCAAGGGACGGCGTCGTTTAGTTGAGCGGCTATGGGCCAGCCCGAATGTAATGTTGGTTGCTGCTGAGATCATGATTAAATTATAATTTTAAAATTTGGTAGCGGGAATTTTAAAAGAGGTAGTGCAGTTTAGATTTAATTTTGTAAGAATTAGGTCAAATTACTTTGGTATATGTATACACATTTTTCTTTTATTTTTCTGAAATTATCAGGGTGGGCACAAACCACCCTGCCCACCCGCCACTGTATTAACGTACCCCCCGTTATTACATTGATATTAACTGACAAATAGCAATTATACTCCTGTAAAATGCAAATATAGTTGTTACATGCAATATTAAAAATTATTTTTGCAATCTTTTCGTACCATATAAGGATCTGGGTTAATAACCATTGCAGATAAAATTCCGTGAGAAATATCATAGCAAACCAATATTTGATATTATTTTATTTTATTTGAGTCTACTTAGCTTTATTTGTCAATTATATTTCATAATTGTGTTTTTGATTATTTTTTAATATTACTAGGATGAATTTGCATCTGATCCATTTGAAGGATCATTTTCAACTGGGCAGGCAGATCCTTTCAATGCATTTGGAGATTACGAAAAGAATTCTGAAACTGCAGAAGAAGTAAGTAATATCNTCGTTGAGATGAGCGCTTTCGAAAGCCGTGTGGCGCTTTTTAATTTTCAAGATGGCGGTTGCAATATGGCGGCTACTATCCACGAATTTTAGCGACCTACTGAAGGAAGTGCTATTGAAAAAGGAGCGATGATGACGAAAATTTAGCTATGCAACAAAAAATGTTTGTTTGGTAGAGAGTTACCAAATTCCAAGCGTGTCCTCTGAATTTTCAAAATGGCAACTTCAAAATGGCGCCGATATCATCGAAATACCAACATTTTTGGCTTAAACCTGTTGCAATCCACATTAGACGGTATATGCGCTAGTGTTATTCAACAGAAAACGTTGATACGGAAGTGCTCTACCAAATGTTACATGCTCCTTGCACAAATTTTAAACTGGCGACCTCAAAATGGCGCTTATATCAGCGAAATAGCTCGATTTTGGGTCAAGATCTGCTAATAACGCCATTTAATTGCGGCTAAGCTCATGCTATCTAACTAGAAACGTTCGTATGCAAGTGCACTACCCAATATTATGTGCGCTTTACAAGTTTTCAAAATGGCGCCTATACCAGTGATTTAACACGTTTAAGGTCAAAATCTGCTGAAAACGCCAATTGATCGATTCCATAGTCTCACCAAAAGTATTCCTTGTGTAACGCATCAGCATATGCGGTATACTCTCTTTAAATTTAAAAAATGGTGACTGCAAAATGGCACCGATATCGGTGAAATAATCTCTTCAAACTGAGTATAAACTTTTTTCAAAATAATAACACAGCCACACACAAAAAAAGTAGTCTGTACTTTTCATGCGACATATGTTATCAGTAGTATTTTTGCCTCCTAATCACGAATCGGGTGTCAGAATTGAGCTATCACATCTCGGGAATTTCCTAACTTCAAAAAACAGGTCAAAAACAGCAAAAATTCACGAAAAAGTGCTAGGAAAACTAGAACATTTTTTTTTACTATATTCAAATGTTCATATATAGTTAAAACCCCGCCGAATGTGAATTAGCGGTCAGAATTGATGGTTCATTTTCTAACCTCAAAAGAAACGCTGATTTTGCAATCGCCAAGGTGCACTAAGATCCAGCCAATGATGCAATTGTATTCCACCAGAAGGTCCAAGATAGGTACTATCCAAAATGCATCAAAGGAACACAATTTTCACCCAATTTCCTGACACAAAATCCCCTTTTTGGGTAACATAAGCATTAAGAAATAGCAGAAAATTTTCCACAGCCGCACCTTAGCGATAGCCCATTCGAAAACATAAAAACCTATCTCCCCATTCCAAAAACTGTCGTTACCTTTTTTGCGAGTCTCATATATTAAACGGCTTAGATTTGTAGCCAGAAAAGAAAGGTAATAAATGTTGCCTATGCCATAGGTCCATAAACATTATTAAACAGAATATATACCAGCCGTCCTTAAGTTTTAATTAAAATCCTCAATAAATTTAATTGAACCGTTACAAGGTGGATGAAGTAATTGATCACGTCTAGTGACAGCTATTTGACGTTTAATTATGTTTTCATCTCCATTAATAAGTACTAATTGTCTGGCTTGAAATCCTTGATTGCACGCGCAACAATGGATAAGCAGTGGTCTACCAGCCATTACTATGTAATGTTTTTTTTATTATGTAAATAAATAAATATGATTACAAGAGTACTTTTTTTGCCAATTATATAAATCACCAAATACAATCAATAAGAATTACTAAGAAATGAGATTTATTAATCTGTGAAGTGAACAGAATGTGTCACTGTCTTATTGAATATTTCAAGTTTTTAAACTTATAAGAAGTATATATTTAAATCAGCAAAAATAAATGTTAACAATAATACAGATTATGAACTAATAAATGGATGTTTAATTATTTTGATGTTACATCGTCGATCAAAACGCTCATGATTTTTGAAGCAAAATATATTAATAATGACCTTATAGGTATTTTTTGCAAATATAACTTCATAGAAATAACTCGCTAACATAAATAATATAAATAGTTTTTTAAGTTAGGTTTTGCATATGGAAAAGGTAGCATTGTAAAACAGAATTGTACTATGTTAACATTTCGAGAAAACTGACCATCGTTTAAATGCTATATCATATATGCACAATTGAAGCACACTAAAGCATGCTACTAGGATGGGGAAAACTTCGCATTATTTTTATTTTTGACAATGCAAGCTACAATACTCTATAGCTTGTATTCTAATGACAATAACAATGCCGAGCATTTTCGTATACTATTTATTTTTGTTTGTTTTGACGTATTGAACTGTCATTCGATAAGGTCATTATGATACATACCCAGAAAAAAATATAAAATGCTCTATTAATAGTTAGTTTAAAAATATTTTTTTTCTAGAATTATCTCACCAATATGTAATCTTGAAATAGGATTAAGCAATTAACTAATGTTTACTTTTTTAAAAAACATTTATCCATCAATACCTGTACAAAAGTACGAGAAACTTCATTTAATACTTTTGATTAATCGATTGATTGACTGAAAAGTACGTTTTGGTGAAATAATGTAAAAAAATGTTAATCTATCTATTAATTCTTTTCAAATATATTAATACTTTTATGCATAAGGTAATATTTTATTTCAAAAATGCAGTATTCGCTTCGAGCCACTAAAAGCAACATAATATTTTATGCATGCTGCGGTGACTTGCCCAACTTTAAGTCAGAAACAACTAGATGATGATAAAATTGCGAGAAAAAATGATAAAGAGTTTGTTGACGAGCATACAAATGAACGGAATAAGATAGTTGAATTTACTCAAAAATTCCAAATGGTACACCCTGTATATTACTATATTAATGGATGCAGAATTAAATTTACTTTATAATGATACTATAGTTCCCTATACCCGAAGTTAACAGTTCTTGTGTAAATTGGAAATTATTGATTACAAAACAGAAAAATCTAACGTAATATAACTACTTACAACTTGTGGTATATACATATCGATTATGCCAACATCCACTTCTTTTAGTGCCACAAATTCGTCTGCAACTAAGTGAAAACATAACCGACAAATTCTCTGATCTTCCAATATATTGATTAACTGAATGCTTCCATTTTCTTTCAGATAAATTTCTTTTAAATCAACCGTTGAGGTTCTACTTGCATTAATGTAAGGAAAAATAATATCCTCGGTATCCGTACATATTGCCTTAAAATTAAAAGCAGCAAACAATTTTCCCGAACATACTGTACACATGAAATGTTTAACTGTTTCTTCTAAGCTCTGAAACGGATTTGTACTTTATTATAAATGAACTACACTAAATATAAAAGTGAAAACTTTATCTTACCAAATCCGGCAAAACAATTTTTAGAACATCCCTTATTACATCCATTATCTGGCAATTTGAATCCCTTACAGTATTTAGACACAGCGTACAAAATGTTTCTTCCAAGATTATTTGTTGCATATTTATTACTTTTCTGATAATTATAGCTGTTTACATTGACAATTTATTGATCAATTAATTATTAATTTATGAAGATGAAGATGCTTCCATAGAAAATATAGTACTAACCATAGATAATTGGTACCAGTGTTGCCAGATGGAAATTTCTGTCAACAGTAGGAATGTAGCCAAAAAAACAGGAGATTTCTTTTTTCAACAGGAGATTTTAATAAATATATTTTTTAATAGAGGAACATAAGTACATGCACAAAATATAGCAAAATATAGGTAAATGTAGGAGTTCGTATAATAGTTTTCAATTACATCAATACGTCACGTGATTTGACAACAGTCAGTTGTCAAAATGATAAATCCCGGAATCCCGCTGAAGTAAACGAACGTTGAACTCGCCTTCTATTCTGTTAGGCCTAGTTCATATAAACGTGAATTGCGGATTTAAATTTAAATATGTACATGAACTGGGCTACAGAAAATATAACAGAACTGAAAATATTGACAAGTGACGAACACAGTGCCGTTAGAGAACAGTGTCGTACTAAAAATTCTGGGGAAAATTAGTATAATCAACAGAAGATTTCATAGAGAAACCAGAAGAATATACATTGAAATTAAAAACAGGAGATCTCATAGTGAAAACAGTAGAACAGGAGAGTGAGAGTGAAAACAGGAGATCTCCTGTTAAAACAGGAGATCTGGTAACACTGATTGGTACTAACCACAAAATATATAATAGAGTACTAATGTAGAGTTAAATGTCCCTAATATCCGCGATAATTTTTAAGATGCAAGCGCACCAAGCGGCGAAAGCAGTAAGCTCCGAAACAAGGTAATTTTGACATTGCCGTTCGCGTCGTTAACACATTCATTTCAACAACATTTGTCTTATTTGCCATTATTATTAGTAATTTTGTTATCAAACTACGGGTATTTCACTTTTGTATTATTTTATAGGTTTCAAATATTTCATAAATAAATTTTAAGGCAAGTATTTATATCTACTTTATTTGTCTCTAGCATTACAATGTAATGTACATTTTATTAAGTTATAACTATGAACTTATCCGTTGTGGAATACATTTCCTATTTACATATATGCTAACGAAAACTCTCGTTGTATATTAGAAGGAGAGGCAGTTTTTAAGGCTGACCATGTGGTATTATATGGGAAAATTGAGCAAAGTTAATTTAAATTTAGAAATTTATATTATGTCTGCAGACTAGTGCCCTTACTTACTAACAATCCTCATGAAATTCAGGGAGTATTATCTATCGGCAATAATATTTTGAAAATTTCTTCATTGGTTTGATGAAAACTTAATTCTGGATTTTTCTTGGACCATGAAGAGCAACCTTGAGTTGAACAGTAATAGTTTGACAGTTTCTTCTTTCTATCCATAATTGATGAAATTTTCCTCACACTATTTTCTTAAAATAATAGTGTTCAAAAAAGGAACACTAAATACAGTTTTAAATAAAATACAAAACAAAATGTCACACACAGCACAGAAGAAATATTTACCTTGTTTCGCTAGTATCACTTGTCACCGCCAGAGGGCGAGCTCTTAGCTGCATTCGCAAATTGCCAAATAAACCGCGAAACAGCGCCAGGTAACGTTTTGGAAGCTTACTACTACTTAGCTCCTAATGAGTAGGCAACACTTTATACTTTACAAATAGGAATAGTAAAGTGTCAATACTTTTGAGAACAGATTATTTAGTTAAACAGAAAATGTAGCGAAAAACTAATATTCAGTACTTTTCTAATTCACTTCTGCTTTGATATCAAAACTAGAGGTTTCAGAAACGTCATTGTGTTCTTGTGATGTGTATTTGTTTTTCCAGTGCGTAACCATTATGCATGTAGATGTATGTCTCTGGCATCTCACTATTAGGCAAAAGTTTTCAGTATTGACACTTGACTGTCCCTATCGGTACAAGGGTTTATTTTTCCAGTTTTTTTTCTTCAAACTATGGCAAAATATCCAAATTATAACAAACATTTATAATGCCACAAATAAATACAGACAATTTCTTCTTATTTATTATTTTCTTTATTTATTGTCGGTCGATAGCAGCACGGTTTAAGGCGTCAGTCCTTTAATCGTGTGATAATTTCTGCCCGGGTTCGATTCCCGCGGCCGGTAGACCGTATATTAGCTATGCTTGTACGGAGGATTGGCACCCTCTGTGCAGGTATGGTAGGGTGGAAGAATGTTGGCTTGGGCCAATGTGAGAGATTCACACCGGTTGGCATTTGACCACCCCCCTAATTAATGAGGTTTTCCAGATTTCCCTCATTCCTGCACTGAATGGTGGTTAGGGCCTACCAACATAAGTCGTACCTGGGCGCAAATGCGGCCTGCCTAATAATAATATGCCGCCTCCTCTCCCGCACAAGTCTCCGACTTATGGGCTAATTCTCGTAGTTAGAATGAGGAGTAGAGATATTATTATTACAAACACAAAAGACCTAGACACCAATTTTTTGACCCTGGGTGACCACCCCAACGACATCCCCCCGCTGCCCGCTAACCTTTTCTGTTTCAGAGACAGTCAGGATCAAGAAACGAAGACAACGACACACACACCCATACCCTCCTTTCCCCTCTCCGCCCGCGCTAGCCAAAGAGCCACCTTAGCAAAGCGCATCCCAGGCTGCATAGCCGCACTACCCTACCCAACCATACCACACATAAACATGACACCACCCCCGGGGGTTTACACAGACGAGCCGGCGAAGCAAGAAGAGCGCCAGAAGAAAGGGCCCTAGCGAGCGGGGTCCAGCCAGGACAAAAGGAGGTCCCACAAAGCGCCTACACCGGCCGCATTTGCGGTCGGGGTAGACGACGGATCGGGCCCACCTACGAAGGCTGTCCAGGCCTACACGAGATGAGGCAGGATAAAGAGGGATAATCCCCCTCGATCCCAAATCATTGAGGCCAATTTCTAGCCATGGAATAATGGCGTGTAGCAGCCCGTTGCACGTACTGCTTAGCTCATTTAATAAAATTTATTTAGCAGATATATGAAATAGATTGTTTAATGGAATTAATATTTTTCTGTTTATTTGATTGAAAATGTGATTTCACTAGTTATTTATCGCTTGAAAAAGTAGCGAAAGAGACAAATACACCAGATATCTGCACTGTATGAGTGCACGATTCACTTGGCTCAGTAGGAAGAGCCGGACCACTGAGTCGTATTAGTCATGTTCCGTTGTTCCGCCCATCTCTATTCTCTACATCTCTAACGACTCTAACCTACATTACATACAAAAAGGATATAGTCTCTAATGATCCTTTTTCAATGCTAAAGTATTTGTTATTCTCAGATTAGAAAGAGGATATTGTTATTGTTATTTTGGGATGACTTACATGATATCGTCTCTGGTGTGTTGCCGAAGGTATATTGCGTTGAAGAAGCGAAAATAATAATACTTATTAAGGAATAATCTGCCTTCGCTAATTTTCTATTCACAGAATTACGATTTCTGCTAACAAATACAACATAACCTCAAATATTCTGAGGTTTCAAAACACTAGAAATTGGTGCGTCAGAAATAAAAGTGTAGTAGTATTTTTGTCAAATCAAAATCGAACAAGAGGTCTCTGGAGATCTTTGAATGGTTAATTGTTTATGAAGACATTTGTTTAGAACATTAAAATATCTCATTATAGAAGAGAATAATGCAACCAGAATTCATGAAAACGGTATTTTGCAGGCTGTGTCTAAATACTATAGGCGACACAAGTTGGCAAGTAATAGGAAAGGCTGCAAGGGAGGCTCTCCAGATTATTTTGCCAAATTTGGTAAGATTCAATTATTAACTTTCCTTTCACGCTTATATATTCATTTTAATAACTTTGATTACGTAACTATTTTAGAAATTGGAGGAGGGGAGCGATAAACATGTAATGTGTAAAGAATGCTTTGTAAAATTATTCACCGCTTTTAACTTCAAAACGGCCTGTATGGGTACTGAGGATATTATGTTTCCTTATGTTAATGCCAGTAGTGTGTCAGTGGTTGACTTAAAAGAAGTTTATCTAAAGGAGAAAGGAAATACTAAGTTAAATGGTATATCAAAAAATCAAAGAATCTGTCGGTTATGTATTCAGCTGGTAACAAACGGATTTGTGTCACTAAATGAAGTGGATGATGATATAATTGAAACGTATATACCACAAGTAGTAAGTATATTTCTAAGTGCTTCGGACTTGGGTATTTTGCCACATTTAAAATAAAATAAGGGGAAAATACATTGCATTGATAACATATCTCATGTATGTACTTTTGCCCGAAAAGGAAATTTTTGTTTGCACTTAAACAATTTTTTAGTGCAATTACATTTATTTCACGTTCTCCCTTAAAGTAACATATTCTCTAATTAGGTACTGAGAAATTGCCTACACTGTCAACTTAACATTTAAGTCAGCACCTTGTCATATTTTCAAAAACCGTTTAAGGTACAAAATTCATTTTACTGTATCGAAGTAGCAACAAAAAAGTCACAACATCTCTAATTTTGTTTTTTTTACAGTCTGCTGAAAGTGGCATGCTAATTTTATACAGGCTGTTACAAATTTGCTTTTCACTACAGAGATCTCGGAAACGGTAAGAAATACGAAGTAGCTTAAATGGAGGCAAAGTATCAGGGGACCAATATTATGCCTCTAAAAAATCAAGGCTAACATGATTAGTTTTCGAAATATTTGAAAAAAAAAACGAAATTTTGGAAATCCATTTTTTTTTTCATTACAGCCTTGCTTAAGGTGATATTGAAAAAAGAACACTTTCTCATGGCATCTTTTTGCCCTTTATCAAATGGTATAATCAATTTTTATATATAATGTTTTGTCTCTTCAGGACCATCATCAACTTAATTTTTTTAAATACGACCCTGGTAATTTTATTACATTTTTTGCAAGCTTTCATGACCCCCAATACTGTACTGCTCCAGCCCGAACCAGATTCAGACGTTTTGTCTCGAAAAATTAATCTTCAATGTATTTGCTCCAAATTTATCTAATTTTTTTTAGATTTCTATGTTTATTGAATTAACGTACACTCTAAGTGTGGTTAGATCATGTGAAATCAACATATTGAATACATTGAAGATGAATTTTTCAAGACAAAACTTCTGAATCTGGTTTGGACTGAGGCACTATAGTATTGGTGGTCATGAAAGCATGCAAAAAATGCAATAAAATTACCAAGGTCTTATTTAAATAAATGAAGTTGATGATGGTCCTGGAGAGAGGAAACGCTACATATAAAAATTGATTATGCCATTCGATAGAAGGCAAAAAGTTGCCATGAGAAAGTACTTTTCTTTTTTCAATATCACCTCAAACAAGGCTGAAATGAAACAAAAACGAATTTCCAAAATTTCGGATTTTTTCAAAAATTTATAAACTAATGTTAGCCTTGATTTTTTAGATGTATAATGTTGGCCTCTTGATTACGCAACTTTGCCCCCATTTATCGCTATGCAACAACTCGGCATTGAAATATTTGTTCCCATATTTATTTAACCATACCCATATACAGGTCTGGTCGCCTAGTTGAAGAATGCGCGCGGTTAAACGGTAAATAAACACAGCTGGACTGGGCGATCAGCCATAAATTTCAGTTGTCGACAAATTGCCTAGCAGTGCAGTGCAGTAATGCGGAATTTGGTGTGATTCAGGTAATTTTATTCTATTAATCATTCATGTTACAATTGTGAAAGGGAGAAATAAGACGGATATTTTGTTTACTAATATTATTACAACATGGCATTTTGGAGACCTTTTGAAACGGAACAAAACGAAATACCGTCAGACAATATTGAATTAGTAGAACCGGTTGTTGATGACACAGATTTAGAATTTAAAAATAAAGATTTACATGTTCAATGTCAGCGTCTCATTTTAAATATTTAACAATTGTTTAAAAAAAGAAGAAAATGAAAAACCAGATAATGAAATTATAAATAGAATATGTGAATACGTATTAACTAAATTTCGATGTCCACAATTTTTTGTGTTATTAAACAGGGTGTTATAGATCATTGCGTAAAGAGGAAGCGAAAACAAAAATTTGTAAATATCGTTGACATGACGAGAGACGTAATTCAGCGGACAATTTATAATTTATATAAAGAAAATTGAGGACCTAAATAATTAAAATATGTTGTTGGCCAAATGAACATATAGTAGAACTTTTCTACATATTATATACAAATTATTAGTTTTTACCTTTAGTAGAAAACTTTTTAGGGACGCCTATGAAACTCATTAAATTTTATTGCTAAGCGTTTTTATACATGTTCAAATGACTTCAGAAAGACTATATATAACAATAGTGATTCAATACTTTTTATTTGTCTGATTCTTTCAGTGTGAGATTTTAAGTTATATAAAATTAGTTTTAATAAAAATAAACAGTGATTGATCCTTTTGGTGTATAGGTCTTATTTAATGACTTTTAATGATGGCAAAATATCCAAATAAAGAGGAAAAACTGAAACAGACCAGATAATAAATAACCTTATGTATTTAAAATTTTTATTTTGACATAAATAAATAGATATTCCTCCTGAAATTAACTTTCACATTTTTTTTTTATTGCAGAACATCGGTGCTACCAAAGACCCTGTTATATGCGGACCATGTTTCGATTCGCTCCGTACTCATAGTGGTTTTTTAAAAAATTGCCTTGCTGCACAGGAAAAATATGAAAGCACAAATATGCCGTCATATATTAAATCCGAGGAGCTTGAAGTAAAACTGGAAGATGATCAGGATGTACAGGAGAAATATGATTTTGTCGATATGCCGGATTATATCAAATCTGAGGAGATTGAAATAAAGATGGAGGAAAATGACCAGGACAAGTAAGAAAACATTCATACCGTTATACATTCTTATATGGCGGCCCGTGGGTTTGAATACAGGGGGGGCGTATTTTAAAAAGAGGACGTACATGTTAAGAGGTGCGGGGTGTGGCAGGCCCCCTCTTAGAGCCGCAGGAGAAAAATTTTGAGGAATTTGAAGGTCATTGTGTTTCGCAAGTACCCCAAAATGAATATTGTCAGTGTGTAGGTGCAAGTGGATAATCGATCAACCAACCCAGTTGGGATATAATTATGTAGATTGCTGTAATAGTTCATGCTGTATAGTTTTTGAAGTTCCTTTAAAAACATGGGCATCACTAAGATGTTTATTTAAAAGGGGATCAATTTTTGCACTATAGTCGTATCAGTTCTAAGAATACCCCTTTGTTTACCGAGTCACTTTTTGCATTATGTCCACAAAGAGGAAGGTTACGTGTACCACATAGTTTTAAAATATCTATAAATTTTTAAAGAAGCAATCGATTTTTCTTAACTGTTTCGTTATGACTATTTATTTGTTCTGCATAAGCACTACTTAAACAAGAAACAATATTTACTCTTCCGAAAAGTAAAAAACTCACCAACTTATTTTTGTGTTTAGGAGAATTTTCATGTTTCTTAATTTTGTCTGGTAAATATTTCAAGACGGAAACTCCAGTTTTTCTGCGCCTCCTCCAGTACAAAACCTCATACAAAACAAAAAAATATATTTGTTTCATTACAACCACACAACCAAAGGGTCTTATCACAAATGTTTTTATCAAATTTCCAAATAAAAGCCGGCCTATTTTTGCACTCTTTCTGCACCTGAACTAAATTCAACACTGGCGTTGGACGTCCGTTATTTTTCAATTCGACTTTTGCCTAAACTTAAATTACTAATAAGTTTTTTTATTTCACGAACCCTCATTTTAAACTTAAACTTATAAAATATAATGTCTTAAAAAGCGCCAAAGCAAAAACAAAACACGTATAACCACACTTCAATGATACGGGTTACTGCCACATGGAGTCCAAAACAAAGCGCGTGAGCCTATCGTCGCCTATCCCCTCCTCGTGCCAATTTGTCCAATCATATGTAAAAACATGCGTGCACGATGGACTCAGATTTCACCGTTCGCGATGGAGTGGGGATTGCGCGCGCGGTCAAACATAACTCTTTGGTACGATCATAGATGGCAGAGACATTAATCTGAGCTACGTTCACGGAGTACATGCACTTTATGCAACCAACCTAACATCCAAGAGATATTGAATGTATGCTATTTAGATTTTTTATTGATTTAAATAAATACATTATTTTAAGTTTACAGTTTAAAAATATCTGGGGGGGGGGCGGAGTCCCAGAGTCCTCCTTCACGAGCCGCCACTGATTCTTATACAAAAAAGTATCTGGAATTTATCATTTAAAAATTCCGCGTAAAGTAGATTCAAATTTCATTTTTGATGCAAAGTTGGTAGAACTGTACTCGATTCTGACGTGAAGTTTGAGCATGCTTTGTGAAGTAGTTTGTTTACAACTGGTAATTTTTACTATGGATAATGTTATCGAACAAACAGTTTGCCTAAAATTTCATGCTACCAACAGAATTTGTTGTGCTGAATCGCAGAAAATGTGGGGAAAGACATACGCTAATTTAATTTTATGAAAAACTAAATGGTATAAAAAAGCATTCCAACATGGTCGAGACGCGGTTGATGATTTGCCATGTTCTGGTCATCTTTTAGCGTCTTCAAATGAAGAAAATTTCGATAATGTGAAGAAAATAGTAGTTGCAAACCGTCCGTCAGTGGCAGAGATACAGGATATCGGTGGAATATTTTGCTAAATAAAATAGAATGCCACTGTTTTACGGTAACAACCATGATATTTTCGGATTCGTCTTTCAATTTTCTACCACTCTCTAATGTTTTTCAAAAAAAATCTGATTTTCGAATAAAACTTAAAAAACCAACTGAAAACACTTTTACTTAAATGACACGACAAGCACTAATCATTCAGTCATTTATTGGAATAAACAAATTAATAACATTAGTGATCATTTTAATGATTTTATTTGAGTAAATCTTTTTGGTCACCATTTATGAATCACCTTATATACAAGTGATTATAAGAGAAATTTCTATTCTTGCGACATAACATTTTTCATGTAAAAAACGTACAGATGTACAACTACAAGAATTTTTACCAGCTCTGAGTATTTTCTTCAATATTTTAACCTTTCTCGCTACTAAGACTTGTGTATAAGCTTCAGCTATTGAAGATGAGTTCCATCCTTTTATACGCTTATCAGGTCAGCACCAGAATTTGTCAGCATTGTAGCTGCAGAACAGTGGAAGCAATGGCCAGTATACATTTCTAAATTCGGTAACTTCAAAAGATCGGCATTTGCCTTAGGAATATTATTCAAACTATTTATTCTTTCAGATTGAATGGTACACTTCTTATGTCGACATTTGTCAAAGAATTTCTGGTGGGCATGCTTTTAGAGGCAAATCGACGTATTCTCTGATAAGACTCATTCCACATTTGGGTCAGTAACGCAAACTGACCGCTTTCTTAGTTTTGGTGTCAATAAGTGAGATGATTATGATCAATTTTTGAACATTAGAAGTTCCTAACTTGTATAATTCATTGGATCAACATGCCATAAACAAACCCAAACCTCAACCTGTAGTGTAAAATCTAATTTACTAAAATTATTGAAGAGATTTATAAAAATTTCACCTTCATAAACAGATAGTTGTCGTCTGGAGTATTTTCTAAAAATCTTATGACATCATCAGATTCCAAGCTTTTCAATTTTTAGGTTTGTGAACATCAGTTAATTTCTTTATCAATGTAATCACTTTGATGTGTCTGAAAACATTATGAAACATTATCTGATGGAGTGGACTTATCAGATGTATTACTTTGAAATATCACAATAGTCATTTACCAGCAATGTTGACAAACATCGGGTAATAGGACCATAATGTTAACATCCCTCTTTTTAACTTCTTTAAAAAGTATGCCAGAAGTACCTTTTCATATAAATTCTTTTCATATCTAGCACACGTTCGATTAATGGAATGTCTGAATAAGAAAAAAGATAAAAACATACTGTATTTTGTTTAGAATTTAAAGGTTTTTTAGTAGTACCTGTTTTAGCTTTCCTAAATGCGTCTCTATCTGCTTTTATGATTAAGTCAGCAGTTTACTTCGTTGGAATCTGTAAAGTGACAGTAGTACAATTCACCTAAACTAGGCCCTAAACATCAGAAGTCATTGACACAGCAGTCTTGTCTGTTAGGTTGGAGTTTAAAAAAACATTAATATTGAATTCAAACCTGAATTTGTTAAATAATAAAAAATTGACTTCATAGCCGAAACTCCATTTTTCAATTTTTTTGTTTTAGTTTGCTATTTAACTGAAAATATTTCAATTATAAAAGTAAAAGATGAAAAGTACCTTATCTTAATCCTGATGGCTAATCGATGCCTCAGAATGTTTATCGGCAAAGAAATTTTTGTATTTTGTTTGTTTATTTTTTAAATTTTTTCAGTGATTCCTCCTCGTACAACTTGGATAATAGAATAATAGAAAACAAAACGAGTTGCACTTCCGAAGATTTGAGAAAAATGAAGATTGGATATATATGTAAATGTGAGACGGGGGAAGTACAAGCAGAGAAATGTAAAGCTCCATTGGATGTATCATCTCATAAGGGTGAACACAAGGTTTCTGATATATGTACTCAAGGAACTAAATGTAAAAGTCTAAACGGGTATCAGTTAATGCACGAAGACTCTTCAGTATTCCAAACGTACGAGTGCAATATTTGTAATTATGAAACTAAACATGAAGGATTTCTAAGAAAGCATCAGTTATTGCACAAAGTCCCTACGAAAATCCAAATGTACAAGTGCGATACTTGCGGTTATAAAACTAAACATAAACATTACGTGAAACGGCATCAACTCGTCCACAAAGACCCTTTGGAAATAGAAATGTACAAGTGCGATGAATGTACTTATGAAGGTAAACATAAGAGTGATCTAAAAGCACATCAGTTACTACACAAGGATCCTAGGGAAATCCAAATGTACAAGTGTGATGTATGTGATTATGAAACCAAACGTAAGACCTATCTAAGAATACATCAGTTAATGCACAAAGACCCTTTGGAAATCCGTATGCACAAGTGTGATATGTGTAGTTATGAAGCCAAACACAAGAATAGCCTAAAACTACATCAGTTAACGCACAAAAATACTTCAGAAGTCCAAATGTACAAATGTGATACCTGTATCTATGAAACTAAATTTTAAGCTAACCTAAAAAAGCATGTGTTAATGCACAAAAACCCTTCAGAGGTCCAAATGTACATGTGCGATATGTGTAATTACGGAGCTAAATGTAAGAACCTTCTAAAACCACATCAACTATTACACAAAGACCCTTCGGAAATCCCATTATACAAATGTGACACATGCAGTTTTGAAAGTAAACGTAAGGGTGACCTAAAACTCCATCAGTTAAGGCACAAAGACCCCTCGGAAATCCTTATGTACAAGTGTGATACGTGTTGTTATGAAGCCAAACACAAGAATAGTCTAAAATTACATCAGTTAAAGCATAGAAATACTTCAGAAACCCAAATGTACAAATGTGATATGTGTACTTATGAAACTAAATTTAAGGGTAACCTAATAAAGCACGTGTTAATGCACAAAGATCCTTTGAAAATCCAAGTGTACAAATGTGACGCGTGCAGTTTTGAAACCAAACACAAGGGTGACCTAAAACTCCATCAGTTAAGGCACACAGACCCTTCGGAAATCCATATGTACAAGTGTTATATATGTAGTTATGAATCCAAATACAAGAATAGTCTAAAACTACATCAGTTAAAGCACAGAAATACTTCAGAAGTCCAAATGTACAAATGTGATACGTGTACTTATGAAAGTAAATATAAAGGTAACCTAAAAAAGCACATATTAGTGCACAAAAACCCTTCAGAAGTTCAAATGTACATGTGCGATATGTGTAATTATAGAGCTAAACAAAAGAAACTTCTAAAATTACATCAGCTATTACACAAAGATTGTTCGGAAATCCAAATGTACCAATGTGACACGTGCAATTTTGAAACCAAACGCAAGGGTGACCTAAAACTCCATAAGTTAAGGCACTCAGACCCTTCGGAAATCCATATGTACAAGTGTTATATATGTAGTTATGAATCCAAATACAAGAATAGCCTAAAACTACATCAGTTAAAGCACAGAAATACTTCAGAAGTCCAAATGTACAAATGTGATATGTGTACTTATGAAAGTAAATTTAAAGGTAACGTAAAAAAGCATGTGTTAATGCACAAAGACTCTGAAAATCCAAGTGTACAAATGTGACACGTGCAGTTTTGAAACCAAACATAAGGGTAACCTAAAACTCCATCAGGTAAGCCATAAAGACCCTCCCGAAATTCAAATATACCTGTGAGATGCTTGTAATTATATAACTAAGTATAAGAAGAGTGTCAAAGGTCATCAGTTAATGCATTCACGGACAGTACGTTCACAGCAATAAACAATTCCCGTCTGGAGGTAGTGACGATCAAAACCATCATGTGTATCTCTTAAACGATGGGCTTGGACAGTCAGTTAAAACGTAGATGCAAATGAAGAGGACTATTATAACTACTCTTTATTTCTTAAAGTGTGAAGCTTATGGCAAATATTCAGCCACATGAACAATGTTATGGAGTATGTTGTTTTAGTCAGTGGCGCCTAGTGGTAATATATGTTGGGTCGGCAGGCTACTAAACATTAATACAATATTTTATAAAAATTAGGTGGATTGGTTAAATGGAACTGTTATGTGAATACAGGGTGTAACTTTGAGTGGGGGTTATAGTTATACGGAGGCTGCCTTTGAACTTTAGAAACGGGCAGCAATAGTTCAGTTCATTTTTTAACCTTTTTCTAATAATTGTACTGCCTCCAAAAGCTAGGCAACCACTAACTCTCTTCACCGTTAACCCACACTATCTCCCACCATTAACGACGTGCACTGTTAGTTGTCAACACACATTTTTTTACATCATACCTATCCACAAATATACAAATAGATGAATATTATAGGGAAGATGTACTACAGTATTGAACCAATCTGACAAACATTTTCTTATTAGGTACTTATAAGTCGGCATAATCTATCCTCTTCTTTGCTCCTGGTGACTTTAAAATGACACGTGGGTGATTTATACAAAAGTAATCTGCTTTTACCAAATTATTTTTCATTGTCACTTTCCACAATGAAGATCGATTTAAAAACTGGTAACGTTGATAGTGGTGGTGTACACAAGAAATAAAGTGCAGTTAAAAAAAACCTAATTAGATCTCGACTATTTATTTGTGACAAAAAAAAATTAGTTTCGTATTCAGGGGAACACCTACTATTACCCCTAAAAAACTGACATCCACTTAAATTTACACCCTATCTGTATATTTGTAATTTTCACTATTTTCTGCTTGTAATTAAAAATTATGAAAATATAATTAATTAATATTACACTATATGACGATTTTAATTTTAATTCCTAGAGTGTAATATAAACTTTTAGATGATACACAGTTTGAGCAAGCTGTCCTTGAAATCAAAATAAGTTGATGTATTTTTAATGTAGACGTTACGAGATGGTAGACGGCAGCTCTTATAGCGGAGGCAGAACGTTCAATTTTAACATCGATTTCAACATATATGTAACCAATTGGGAAACAAAGGAAATAAAAAAGATTGTTAATGATTAGATCGCTAACCTATACAAAAAATTAGGAAAATAAAATTCCCTTTAACGTTTCTTGTTCCCTGCAGATCGGAAAGAACGGAGAGTAAACGGAACAGGTTTAAAATGATACATATTTCTCACAAAGTCTTACCCTTGAGGGTGGTTTGGATAAACCGCCAAAGATGATACAGATGCTGGACGTAGAAATTCTGCCAGCGACCTGGGTTCTCTAATTTTAGTGACCAATTATTGTTATTAATACTATTTTACCAAAGTAATTAAATAAATTTGTTTAACTCTAATTAAACAACTAAATAAATTACTAAATAAGCTCAAACTGCCAAACCGTTCTAGTAAAGTAAATTCTATTAAAAAAAATTTCTCTATAATTTCTGGTACAGAAATAAAAAAAGGAAAGGTTTTGATTAGCATGTGGTTGTCTCAACATTGAAAGTTACAAAAAACTATTTAGGCAGCTAATAAAACAAACTGATATTTAATAATTTGATTATAATTTGCAGAATATATAAATGATTGCTTCTGTTTTAAATTTCGTAAGGATTAAATTAGCATGTGATCATCAATACAATTGTGCTATTAGAGTGAAGACTGCGAAGAACTAATGGGAGTGGGGTTTAGTGGGGATACGTACGGCAAGATAGCCAAAAGTCAATTTTAGTCAATATCTTTTTTATTGAACGAATTAAAATGAAAAAAATCCGTTTTATATAAATCTAAGACAATATATACAGTTAAAAAATTCCTGGATACATTATTGCTTGTTTTTAAATTCATACAAAAATCTATAATCCATTCCCAGTGTCACTTCAATCAAATTTGATAATTCTAATATCATTCGCAATTAAAGTTCTAGTTACATTTACTTTTAAGTCACATTTGTTAAATTACTTTTTTTATTTATTAAAATTATTATATTTATTATTAAAAAGACATTAAAATTAGAATCTGATTATTAAGCTCAACATATGATTATAACCGCTGCGTGATCGAATATCGAGCTGGCTAGTTATTTCGACACTAGCAAATCAAGGTACGACGTGCCAGCTCTATCCCCTCCAATAGCCTAAACCGCTTGCTCATTTTTTGATATATAATCATAATTTAATTAATAATACAATAATAGCTATAAGTACGTGTTCTACTTCTGTGTATCCTATTTCAGTTAAATAATAATACACACTGTCAGTCAATAACAATGTTGTCAAGACATTACTACCTGTCACTGTCACGACCTACCATATAGTGTCTATGAGTAATTAGACCTCTTACGGCCTAATTAGTGAGATTTCGTTACAAAGGCAGAAATGCCTGAAAGAGGTCTAACAATTACAAGATGTCCTATTTTCTTAAAAAAAAACCTTTTCGTTTTTAAAAGTATCTTGCTTATGGTTAGAGATGGACCCAACAAACCCTATATATGGCTATGCTCTACAGGGAACGTTCTATCCAAATATGTATAAATATACAGGGTGTTCCATTTAACTTACTTTATCATCCGCGGCCAATTTGTTTGGACTTCATTTGTTTTTCTACTATCATTTTTGAAAAATTCATAAAAAATCGTGCAACTTCTATATTTAACATTTTTTTATAACTCTTAAAACAAAAAGTTAAAGGGGGTGTCAAGATATAGTGAATCACCCTGTACATGTTGGATCACCTTAAAACTATATTTTTGGAAAATAATGAAAATTTATTTAACAAGTCACTTTTTTCCATCAAATGAAATATAAAGAACTTTTCGTTTTTTTTTAACTTCTTGTGTGTACAGGGTGATACACTATATTTGATCCCCCTTTAACTTTTTTGTTTTAAGAGTTATATAAAAATGTGAAATACAAAAGTCACACTATTTTTTATGAAGTTTTCGAAAATGATAGTAGAAAAAGCAAATGAAGTCCAAACAAATTGTTAATTTAAATGGAACACCCTGTATATTTTTACATATTTGGATAGAACGTTCCCTGTCTAGTATAGTATAGGATTTGTTGGGTCCATTTCTAATAATAAGCGAGATAATATTAAAAATCAAAAAGAAGTTTTTTTAATAAGGAAATAAGACATTTTGTAATTGTTAGACCTCTTTCAGGCATTTCTGACTTTTTTCCAATTAGGTAAAGATTTACAGATTTAGTTGTAATATTTTGACATATCGGACATTGATACGGTCCAAAATGCTTATAGGTATTTTAATTAAATCTCACTAATTAGGTCGTGTGAGGCCAATTATTCATGGACAATATGTTATATAGAGGGGTTTCGTTTTTACTAAAATAGTAACTATATTAGCAACTAATATCAGTTCAGAGTAACTCTAAGTTGCTAGTAGCTGCTGATAGCTATTATTTTTGCCAAATCGAAAGGTCCTATGGTAGGTCGTGACAGTGACAGGTAGTAATGTGATGATAACATTGTTATTGATTGAGTTTGTATCATTATTTAATTAAAATGGTTACACAGAAGTAGAAAACTGAAATATTATTAGGAATTAAAATAGAGTATGGAGAATAACTTACTCTATTTTAATTCCTACAATATTTCAATTTCCTACTTCTGTGTAACGCATTTCAATTAAATGATAATACAAACTGTCAAATAATAACAGTGTTGTCATAACATTACCTGTCACTGTCACGGTCTACCATATAACATTGTCCATGAGTAAATAGGCCTCTCACGGCCTAATTAGTGAGATTTAGTTAAAATACTTATACGCATTTTGGACTATATCAATGTCCGATATGTCAAAATATATTACAACTAAATCTAAATCCTTACGCAATAGACTTTTTTTAGTAGTGACGTCACAGCCGCCAAATAGGCAACTCCATAGTTTCGACGGTCCTACTTTGGACATGTGTCAAAAAAATGACTTCTTTGTCATGACTTTAAGTATCGCGATACTCTGGCAATATTAGAAATATTTAAGAAGTTTCAGACTGCAAGTGACAAACTAATAGAATTATAGAATTTATATACCTATTTAAATTTATAGAACAATATTGACTTTTATAGTAATTAATAAATTAAAATTATATCAATGTTACTGAGCATGTGCATTAAAGACAATTTCATGTAAGCGAAGTAGCTTCGCAACAGGATATCATTCAAGAAAGATTTGGTTGTGGTTAAAGAGTACGTCTATAATAAACCATTTGAAGAAAAAAAAAACATTCGACTGTTAGGGGCGTATATACCGGGCGTGAACCATTGAAGGATACTTATAATTAATTTTAAATAACCACACTTACTATGCTCACAAATCAGGGTCTGGCTGTCGTCAGGAGCGACCTCTGGTACTTAAGCTAAGCTCAGGACCTTTTTCCAAAAATAAAAGAAACACACAGGAGTACCCAAGCATACCCTCACCTTAAGCATAACAACTTAAATCAATTACTACTGTTTAGATATACTTTTCTCAAATTGCTGCAGCTAACTCTACTCAAAACATCTTTTACTGATATGGCCAATTCAATCAACTGTTTATCAAACATCAGGCTAACAATGTAAACCGACCAAACTACCTCTGCACAACCAACATTGGCTGAAAAATAATAGCACTGAGATAGTTCATGGCCAGACCATTCGTACCGGAGCCAGACTGTATCACCGCAGCTAACAGCCCTAGGATACCCCGCTCATGGCCAGACGCGTCCTATTCCAGAACCAGACTGTATCACCGCAGTTAATAGCCTCTGAGATATCCCCCGTGTCACCGCAGCTAACAGACGGACTGTATCACCGCAGCCAACAGCCCTAAGATATCTCCATACCTCACAACAACTCTCAATAAAACAATAATAGGCAGGTCTACGTCTGGTTAAGCAAACATTACCACCAATTTCCACAAATGATTCATTTCAACAGTACAGAATACTTAATTAACAATTAGTAAGCATGCTAAGATACTCAGTAAATAACTCACCCTGTAATTCACTATTACATAATTACAAGAACTCCAATTATTTCATCTTATGAATAATCCACGGGCGCACGTACAAAGAAAAAAATGATTACCAGCAAGCTGTAAGTTTGCGTGCAGCTTAAGTTTGACGAGTCTCCCAAGATTTGACTACTAGGAAAATTCAACAGTGGTAAGCTTTCCCGTGATTTTCAGGAAAACATGTCAATCTGGCATAGACATGGAATGTTATGACCAGCACTTTTCTTTTTAGTTTAAATGAAAGATATATTCTTTTTAAACCCCCCAAAAAATTTGTCCGACAAAAGTGTTGGGTATTTGTGAGTTTGTCCGCCACCCCAAATATGTCGATTTGGTGACATTATGGTTGGTGACAACCAGCAAGCTGATTTTTTTGGGAGGGTTTGGTAATAAGATTTGAAATGAAAGTATCTTATTGTCTGACAAAATTCTTGAGAAGTTTTTGCAGTCCGACGCCCCGAAGATGTCGATTTAACGGCAACATGGTTGGTGATAACCAGCAATCTGGTTTTGATTTTTTTCTGTAATAATTGAAATGTATGTCACAATAATATACTTGTCCGCCAAAAAGATTGGAAAGTTTGCCTTAAAAATGGGAAAAATTACTATTATTTGATATACAGGGTGTTCCTAAATAAGTGTCGCAACGGAAAACTGTAAATTCCTCTTGAAAAAAGAAACATTATCTTACACTTCCATTTTTCTCTCCGGGCTTTCGTTTTCGAGATACACGGTGTCAAAACTTCAATTTTTTAAAAATTTTTTGCCAATATCTTAGGAACCGTTTGAATTACAGGACTGAGTTTTTGTACATGCATTACCACTATTAATAGCTACTTTTTCGCACTCTTCTCGAATTCATTGAACGTGCCAGTGGTGGAGATTTTAAGGTATCGTAAGGGTTTTCCCCCCCTAACTTTTACGCCACTGGAAAAATTAACATTTGATAGCAAATTGTGAAGCGCCAATGAATTTTACACAAAACGAGTTCTCTTGTTTCATTGCTCTAAAGTCAACCGTTTTCAAGAAAAATGACTTTTTAAGAACAAAAACAAACATTTTGCTAACGTTTCGAAAATATTTTGTAATTTAAAGGTAATAATTAAAAATTTTAACGAAATTTAACAGCATTTGCAACAAGTAACTATTAATTAATATTGGTAATGTGTGTATAAAAGCTCAGTCCTGTAGTTCAAACGATTTCTAAGATATTGGCAAAAATCTGAAAAAAAGTTTTGATATCTTGAAAATGAAAACCTGGAGAGAAAAATGGAAGAGGAAAAAAATGTTTCTCTTTTTAAGAGGAATACATACTAAAAAATGTTCCAGATTCATATGGCAAGATATCCAAATATATCTTGACAAGTACAACACCCCCAGTATCATATATAAAAATAAGAATGTCCGATTTTTGATCATATAACAAATTAATTAATCAATTATTAATTTTATTGAATATAAATTTTTCTTTTACATCATGCGTAAGTATTGAAACCGCAAAATTTTATACTTGGTTTAATTTTGTCGGACAAGCAAGAAAAAACCGATAATTTTGTCGGACAATTAAATTCTCAGATTAATATTGCATTTTTTTTAAATAATGACGCTTTTGTCTGACAGCTGGTTATCACCAACCATGTTGTTGTTAAATCGACATCTTCGGGGTGTCGGACTGCAAAAACTTCTCAAGAATTTTGTCGGACAATAAGATACTTTCATTTCAAATCTTATTACCAAACCCTCCCAAAAAAATCAGCTTGCTGGTTGTCACCAACCATAATGTCTCCAAATCGACATATTTGGGGTGGCGGACAAACTCAAAATACCCAACATTTTTGTCGGACAAATTTTTTGGGGGGTTTAAAAAGAATATATCTTTCATTTAAACTTAAAAAAAAAGTGCTGGTCATAACATTCCATGTCTATGCCAGATTGACATGTTTTCCTGAAAATCACGGGAAAATTTACCACTGTTGAATTTTCATAGTAGTCAAATTTTGGGAGATTCGTCAAACTTAAGCTGCACGCAAAGTTACAGCTTGCTGGTAATCATTTTTTTCTTTGTACGTGGGCCCGTGGACTAGAACACTGTCTTTAAAATCACACACACACACTTCACAGTCTTTTATGAAATGAAGCCCATATACAGGAACCGTATTAGGGTTCGACTAAAACAGGGAAGAAGGCATTCATTCATTATCAATGTTTATATTATCACATCTCGGGCTAGTCGGCGCATCAGCTTTCTCTGCGTCTTTAGTCAAATATATAGGATGTCCCTAACACGATAAACACGCTGACAGCACAACATCTAGAAAAACAATAAAAATAGTAGTAGAATTAGAAAATGCCAAGATTAAACAAAACAAGAGAAAATACGCTAATGATGACGGCGTTGTCTATGGCGATAACATCAAGTGGTCTGTTCTGTTCCAACAAGAGTCAGGGATTGGTTCCGAACCGTTCGAAATGTTTGGCCAGCTAAGTTCTAAATGTGTCTTCACTGAATATATCGCAAGAATTAGTTGGATGCACATTTCGAACGGTTTGGAACCAATTCCTGACTCATGTTGGTACAGACCTAAGATCTCACCTACGTATGAAGCTATTCTTTCCGAGCATGAGCATTAGGACTAACACGGCTAATGTTAAGTTTTTACTTTATTTAAATTTAGAAATATTATTTTATGTCATTTTCTGCAAGTTTTAAGCACATAATGATTCCACTTTGGAGTATATTTTTAAATCATCCGCAAAAAAAGTTTATGTGATTGTATAAGGTAGCTTAAATCATCAATGAACAAAAGAAAGAGCAAGGGACCCAGATTGGTCCCTGAGGAACTCCAGATGTGGCTAGATATTTATTAGAGTGAAACCATTATACGATACATACTGCAACCTTCCAAGTAAATATGATTTGAGGAACTGTATTAATTCTGGATTAAAACCAAAGTGTTTTAGTTTTATAAGTAAAGTAAGATGATGGATACAATCGAATGCTTTGGAAAAATCTGTATAAGCCACATCCACCTGTCCTTGACTATCTAATATATCAGCAGTGTATTGAGAAAAAACTGCTAAATTAGTGACAGTGGATCGTTTATTCATAAAACCATGTTGATGTTCTAAAATTTGATGACGTACTTCAGGATAAATTCTGTTATACAGGGTGCCGAAAATTAGTAGGTCAATCCGTTAACCATAGATAGCTGATATGAAAATAATGGGACTTTCATAATGCCACTTTTCATTTAGGAGCCCTATTTTTGAAATACAGGGTGTCAAAATGTAAATTTCAAAAACGAAATTTGTCGATAACTCCGGTGGAATTAAAGATATTTGTTTGAAATTTCGCTAATATTTTTTTCTTGTAGAGACACACTTTCAGTATACTTTTGGTAAAAAAAATCAAAGCACGAGCGGAGGTGAGGGGGTTAAAGTGCATTATGACCCCCCCAACTTTTTCATACGCACGCCTATGGTAAAAACATATATTTTCTTAGATAAAGCGGCTTTTATTCTAACTTTTCTTATTCTTGCAAGATTTTGATTTGGAGCCTGGGTTACCAGATATTGTAACTTATTT
>NW_019417267.1:51460-87854 GCF_000390285.2 Anoplophora glabripennis
GCTAATGACATACTCATATTTATAAAAAAACTGTTTTTTTGTGAATGTAACTATTTTACATTTCGATGCGTTTAAGTATAATTTATTTTTGTCACACCAAACTTGAACAGTATTTAAATCAGCTTGTAGAAGCTTACAGTCGTCTAATGATTCCACTTTGGAGTATATTTTTAAATCATCCGCAAAAAAAAGTTTATGTGATCGTATAAGGTAGCTTAAATCATCAATGAACAAAAGAAAGAGCAAGGGACCCAGATTGGATCCCTGAGGAACTCCAGATGTGGCTAGATATTTATTAGAGTGAAATCCATTATACGATACATACTGCAACCTTCCAAGTAAATATGATTTGAGTAACTGTATTAATTCTGGATTAAAGCCAAAGTGTTTTAGTTTTATAAGTAAAGTAAGATGATCAATACGATCAAATGCTTTAGAAAAATCTGTATAAGCAACATCCACCTGTCCTTGACTATCTAATATATCAGCAGTGTATTGAGAAAAAACTGCTAAATTAGTGACAGTGGATCGTTTATTCATAAAACCGTGTTGATGTTCTGAAATTTGATGACGGACTTCAGGATAAATTCTGTTATATAACACTATTTCGAAAAGTTTAGCAAAATTTGATAAAATAGAGATGGACCTGTAATTGGTTATTTCAGATTTATCACCACTTTTAAACACCGGAACTACTTTGGCTTCTTTCCATCGAGTTGGAAATATTTTGGCTTTCAGGGCGAGATTATATAACTTAAAAAGAGGTTTAACCAAAACACTAATACAATCTTTAACTATAAAGGATGGTATGCTGTCTGGACCAGAAGTCATTTTATTTTTCAGTTTTTTTGCAGCAATTATTATTTCATTCTCAGACACTGATTCAATGTTAATGTTACATAAAGATCTTGATATATCAGTAATCTGTTGAGATACAGGTTCACTAGGTAAATATATACTACTGAAAAAATTACTAAATGCATTTACAATATCCTTAGGATTTTCATATGAATTATTTTCATAAATTACAGTGCCTGGTATCCTAGATGACTTATTCTTGGAATGCATAAAAGACCAAAATGTTTGAGGCTCGTTTTTCATTGAAATTTGAATGTTTTCAACATATCTGGTATAGTCAAATAAGAAAGTTACTATCGACTTCCAGTATAACCGGAAGTACGATGACCTTGAAAATATTTTAACTTGGTAGGTCCCATGGTCCATATCACACCATCACAATTTCAAAAAAATCCTTTGAGCGAGCGGTTTCCCAGATATCCATCCATGGAGTTCGTGGTGGGATACCCTGTATAGGGTGTTCCATTTAAATTAACAAAGTTAACATCCGTGGCCATTTTGTTTGGACTTCATTTGTTTTTCTACTATCATTTTCGAAAACTTCATAAAAAATCGTGCAACTTTTGTATTTCACATTTTTTTTTAACTTTTTAAAACAGAAAAGTTAAATAGTGAATCATCCTTTACATACCTATACCTACAAAGCCATCATACATTACAGGCCATATAACATTACATTACGTATACAGGATTTCATTAAAATACAACGTTCTATTTCACCAGCTGGTGACGCTAAGATTTAGGGATTTCTGGTAGACAGTATCAACTGTGCAATGTTGGACTGCCTAAGCTCAGCAGTCACATGGTTTGTAAATATTTATGACAGCTCTGTATTATACACGTCTGGAAACTATGAACATAATATGTAGGGACAATCAGTAGTTTGTCATAAATATTTGTAACTTGTGCAATTTTTCTCAAAATTGATAATCTTATTAGTGACAAACTACACATATGAAAAAAAAAAATATAAATTCTAACGGCCTTTATCTGTAAGAAAATAGTGGTAATAATTTTGTTTCAGTTTATAGACTATTAAAGAACCTTTCAAAAGGGATGATACTGGTACCGAAAATTCCCTAAATCTTGGCGTCACCAATATTAATGGTTCGTTTACAATGAACATTGACAAACCGTTACGTCTACACGATCGCTGATTGGATGAATAGAATCTCGAGAAAAAATTACTCCCTTCACAGACAGTGAAAGAGTGTTGTGTTTTAATGTACCTAATCTTGATCTTATTGTTTTGATTCGTACTTATTAAAGAAGAAAAACAGTTGAACTGCAATGAGAATTAGACAAATGTGGTAACAAGTAGATATAGTAAACTTATGTATATATATAATTCTGACCTCGGACATTAAATGTACTATTGCTGATGTAGGTGGGTTAAACTTGTCAAACCATGATATGATTAGTTTTCTTGTTAACTTGGCTCCCTCTAAAATTGAACCACTTTTGTATACGTTTAGAAGTTGGAATAATTATAACGAAATTGCTTTTAATAATGATTTAACTAATTTAATTTTAGAAAATCTATTTCACATCAGCCATATTAATGATAAAATAAACTATCTAAATAAAAAATGTTATATGACAAGCATTTCCCATTAAGAATGGTCCGCATCACAAGAAAATGTTGTCCATGGCTAACTGATAATATAAAATTACTCATGAATTTACGGGACAAAGCTAAGGCTAAATTTAAAAGAACCAAACTACCGACTGATTGGCATTATTATAAAGACCTACGTAATTACACAAATCATTCTTTCACCAATGAAAAGAAAGCATATTTTGATCATATATCTAATAATTATTCTGCCAAGGATTTATGGAAAAAATTGAAGTTGTTAAACGTCAAACATCAAAAAAATGTTTCTCTTCCATCTCATGCAATAATGCAGATAGTATTAATAATTATTTTATTGATAGTATACCTAACATGCAGCTTACTGACAATGATATAGTTAATTACTATTTAAGTAAAGTGAGGACTCATCCTAGATTTTCTTTTAAGCTTGTCAATGAAACTGACATACGTTCAATTATCGGTCAGATTAGGTCTAATGCAGTTGGTGGTGATGGTTTTGGTATAAATTTTATTAAAATATGTTGCCCCTATATTTTGCCGGTTATTGTTAATATTGTTAACTCCGTATTTCTAGAATCGCAATTTCCCTCTTTATGGAAAGAGGCGTTTGTCATACTCTTGCCAAAAGTAAATAATCCTAGTGAATGGAAGGATCTTAGACCTATAAGTATATTGTCTTGCTAATCAAAAATTGTCGAAAAAGTCATGGAGAAACAACTTCGTAGCTTCATTGATATTAATGATATTTTGCCGCTTGAGCAATCGGGTTTTCGCCCAGGGTTTAGCTGTACCACAGCGCTACTGAATATTACAGATGACATAATTAGAGCCACAGATGTAGATTTGATGACGGTATTGGTGCTTCGTGACTTCAGCAAGGCCTTTGACACGGTTAATCATGCAGTGTTGTTGGTCTTGCTGAAGTCAATTGGACTGGACGATGGAAGTCTGCAACTGTTCGAAAGCTATTTAACTGGACGTAGTCAGGTTGTTAAGCTAGGAAGTGCCGTTTCTCAGCGAAGACAACTGTACTGTGGGGCACCACATGGTTCCATTCTGGGACCCTTACTATTCAGTTTGTATACAGCTTCTTTTCCTATTTTTTTAAAATATTCTAAAATTCACATGTATGCAGATGACACACAAATTTATTATTCTTTTCCTAAAAATGATTACGAATTAGCCAAAAATCGTCTAAACGGGGATCTAAAGATTTTATGTACAATATCGGAGCAGCAAAATATGTTGCTGAATCCTACAAAATCTGCTATGCAAATTTTTGGTAATAGAAATATGAGAAACACATTTAGGGATACTTCTAATCTAATCTAGAAATAGGTGGGCAACAAATAACAGCTTCAGAAACGGCTAAAAATTTAGGTGTTATTTTAAACAGCACTCTCAGGTACCGTCAACAAGTTTCTAAATATATACAGAGAGCATATGGAGCTTTAAGATGTTTGTATCCTCATAGAGGATATTTAAATGTTGCCACCAAAAAGATGTTGTGTGAGAGTTTGGTTCTTCCACAATTTAATTACTGTTCCCCATTATGGACCTTCTTTGGATGTGGATCTTTCTAATCGCGTTCAAAGGGTATAGAATGCATGCTTGCGTTTCATTTTTGGTATTGGAAAGTTTCAGAATATTTCTCACAAACTGTCTGATATTAAATGGTTGAATATGAAAAATCGGAGAAAATTGAATCCAGATGTGATGTACATCATATTAATATAAGAAATAAGGGTTGCATCTCTCCTCCTATTCATACTACTGCTCTTTTTGAGAGATGCTTCATGTTTGATGTCTATCGATTGCACAATTTCGTACCTACCGAACTCAAAATGTATTCTTCGTCCATGTTTAAGAGATGTTCTATTTCCGGGTCAGTAGTGATACTGATTTGAATGTATAGCGTTGCTTATGTTTGACGGCATTATATTGTTATATTGTTTGTATAATATTTTTTATGTTTGAATATGTAAAATTGTTTTGCTTCTATCTTATCTACCAGATATATACACTGTTTTTCTCTAGGTTAGAACAAGGGTTAAGTGGTAGAGCACAATTTTGTGAACTTCCCTTTGTGGTTTTCTTTACCTGTATATAATTTTTGATTATACTGTGCAAATTTTTTGTTTGAGCAATGAAAATAAAGACATTTTATTATTATTATTATTATTTTTAAACAAAGGGTTTGCTTGTCGTATTAACTTGTAACATCTCCTTTGCCATTTTTAGCAGCACGGATACTCTTTGGCGTAGAGTCGTCTAGGGATTTACAAAACTTCAGAGAGAAAAATTCCCAAATTATCAGGTTTTTTCTTTTTAAATTAGGAATTGTCCTTTGCAGGTTGTTCAAGAAGGACTTTTTCATATGGTGTCATTATGTTTCAATGACATTTAGATTGGAGCTGCCTGATAACCAGCTGAAGACTTTAATATCATTGTTTCCCGATTTTTATTTTCAGCACATGCTTGATTTCTGAGGCAAAAAGTGTTCCATCGGAACATTTAGCAAATTAAGCAAAATATTACTGTGCGTCAGCAAAATGTAAAATATATTTATTCTAAGTTTGCAATTATTCCGAAGATTTAGTTGTTAGGGTTCGTAATATACTGTTTTACAATTAAACCAATCACAGATGAAGTGAATCCGAGGTTATACAGGGTGATTCACAACTTATCCAACAAAATTTGGGAATAGATGTGGCATGAGAAATGAAGTTAATAACGTAGAAAAAATTTTTGTAAAATCCTTATAGTTTCCGAGAAAATAATTATTGAAGTTATTGTACATTTAACCACTAAATAGCTGGACAACTGTAGTCTCTAGCGTCATTCGCAATACGTGTGGAGAGCCATGTGACTCCTAATACTGAAATCTGTCGTTGCGGTAGTTTTTACCTGTTATTTGTGTTGTATACAACAGTTTTTTAGTAGTTAGTGTCAAAAATTGTTTGTGTGTATAGCAACTCAGAGTTGATGGATATCGTTTTAATTTATGGTGAAGCAAGACAACATTTGTATTGTGGTGAAGCATTTGTGTTATGGTGAAGCAAAACATCATTTGTGTTAGTTCGTAGAAAGTGAGTAAGACGGACCCAAATGTGTTTACACGTTAGTGGATAAAATTTTGAACAATTGTTGTTGTAACATGGGGTATGTCAAATGATTTTATTATTTAAAAACACAAATTAATTTTATTAATAATTAATAAAGGCAAAAGCATTTGAATTTGTCGATATAAAATAGGTGTTATAAAATTCTATTCATTTCTTTCCTTGCGAAAGTTTTTGTCCGTTTTTATCACACCGCCATGCCGGTCGAATTGTGCGAGGTCAGGTTTTACAGTGGACCAGTTTCCAGTGCCGTGCAGAAGTGTATTTTTAAATCAATTAGAAGAAATATTTTTTACTCAAACCTTTAAACCCTGTTATATCTAAAAAAAGCGTTTTGGGACACATCGTTATAGAAACTTTTTTGTGCTTTAATGTTGTAAACAGCTTACTCTTCAGAATTATTAAGGTAGTGAGGATCATTTGGCTATTCACTTCATAATAAATTTATAGTTGTAGAGAAAACATTGACTTCAGACTATTTTGTTTATGTTATTGTATAATTTTATACAACTTTGTATTAATACCTAAAATAATAATTTAATCGAAACAGTCCTGTTTTATTTTCTTTAATATATGTATTAAGGCAGACAACAAACAAATTTATAACTTATCTTCTAAAAGCAATGCAGAACATGAGTGCAATTTTTCCACAAAATATACCGGTCATATTTGCATTGAAATTTTGAACCTTTGTTAAGGTTTATTAAAATATCTTAATGGCTTATGTTTAGTCTCAGGTACAAGAATCACATTTGTACATTTGGATTTCTCGAATGTTTGTGGATTAAGAAATGTCTCTTCAAATAACTCGTCCATTTAGCCTGATAACTGCATGATGCACACTTGTATATTTAGACTCCTAAAGAGTTATTGTGTATTAAGGGATGCTTGTTTAAATATATCTTACTTTGGTTTAATAACTACAAGTATCACAGTTGTACATTTGTACTTACGAAGAGTCTTTGTGTTTTAACCTATGCTTGTTTAAATATATCTTACTTTTATCAGATTTTGTACATTTGGATTTCCGAAGGGTCTTTGTGCCTTAACTGATGATTGAAACTGTTCTTACATTTGATTTTGTAAGTTCAATAGTCGCGTTTGTACGTTTAGATTTTTGTAAAATCTTTGTCTTAATTGATGTTGCCTTATGCTACTCCTATAATTAGTTTGATATGTGTACATTACGCATCACATTTGTGTATCTGAAGGGTTTTTGTGCCTTAACTGATGACGTTTTAGATCATCCTTGCGTTTGGTTCTAAAACTGCATGTGTCACATTCGTACATATGGATTTCCGAAGGATTTTTGTGTCTTAACTGATGAAGTTTTAGATGATCCTTGCGTTTGGTTTCATAACTGCACGTGTCACATTTGTACATTTGGATTTTCGGAGGGTCTTTGTGCTTTATCTGATGACGTTTTAGATTACCCTTGTGTTTGGTTTCAAAACTGCATCTGTCACATTTGTATATTTGGATTTCGGAAGGGTCTTTGTGCTTTAACTGATGACGTTTTAGATTACGCTTGTGTTTGGTTTCAAAACTGCATGTGTCACATTTGTACATTTGCATTTCTGAAGGGTTGTTATGTAACAACTTGTGTTTTTCGAGGCCATTCTTATACTTAGTTTTAAAACTACATTCTGACGGTTTTCCATGTACTAACTGATGCCTTTTCAGATTAGTTTTGAACCTAGATTTATATTTACATTTATCACATCGATAGAATCGTTCACACATTGTAAATCGAGACGTTTTTCTTTTGGGTATTGGAACATTACGATGTTCTTTTGATCCTATCTCACATTTATGTATATATTTGCCCTTTATTTGTTCTATATCTTGAGAATGGTGCATCTTTTTGTATTCAATTGTTTCATTTCCTAAGTCGTCTGGAGATGAACCACTGAAAAAATAAAAACTCTTCAAACTGAAATGAACACAAATCAAAATAAGCACTTTAAATATCGATAAAAAGCTACTAGGACTGTGTATTAATTTTGAGGGATTTACAATAGATGCAATAACATACTATATCGCATCGGACACTTCTGTAACTATATTCGTGTCAAAGCTCTGTCGTTAGGCTTTACTTTTTATTATGTAATTTTGCTGAAGTGTAAACAACATAGTTTTTGTCAGCTCCGAAGATGTAAAATTACGAACCAACAAAACACCATGGGCGAGAGATTTTACTTTTCCCGTTTAATTTAAATAAAAGTACTGCTGAAAGTCATCGAGAGCCATTGGAAACTTACGGTGAACATACTCCATTAATAAAAACGTGTGAGTGTTGGTTTCGATGTTTCAGAAGTGATGGTTTCGATACAGTTAACAAAGAACGTCCTGGTCAACCGAAAAAGTTCGAAGACGAGGAACTGGAAGCATTACTCGACCAAGATTTATGTTAAATGCAAGATGAACTTGCTGAATCGTTGAATGTTGATCACACAGCAGTTTCCACCCTCAAAATTAATTCACAGTCCTAGTAAAATAGGTTTAAATCTTTCAAATTTTAAATTTTCTAAATCCCTGTTTAGGAAATCCCTCGCTTTCAAGGCAGAAGAAAAGTACAATAAATTATAAAATTTATCGATATTTCCTTACCCTTTCTCATCATCTTTCAGTTTTATTTCAATCTCTTTAGACTGGTTGTCATCACATCCATATTTCTCCTGTGGATCACGACCATTATCTTCCAGTTTTATTTCAATTTCTTCAATTTTAACGTAAAACGGTTCATCAACATAATTATATTTTTCCCATGTGTCGAGGCAGTTCCTTAAAAAACTGCTGTGAGTATGAAGTGAATCAAAGCAAGCTCTACATATAACAGGATCTCTCGTGGCACTGATGTTCTGCAATAAAAAGATATTAAAGTTAATTTCTGACAAAATATTTATCGTTTTTTTTTTAACAGAGAAAAACAGTTTGCACATAAGAACTGTTTCGCTAAAAAATGTAAAACACGTTTACATAATCAGTTCTACAGGGTGTATCACGAAGAGGGTCCAGTAAGATTATCTCAAAAATTAGTCAGAACTGAAATCTGAAAAGGACCCCGCCGGAACCTTATGTAAATTGGTTTTCAGTCAAATGATTTGAAAAAAAAATGAAACCAGGGGGTTTTTGTAGCTTTTGACTGGTAGATTAAGAGTGTCTATTGGCGTCAAGCCCTAAAAATTCATGGTTCAAAGTTGCAGCTTGCGAAGCTACAATGCTTTAGATTTCACTACCTGCATAGTATAGTAAAAAAAGTACTAAAACAATATTTATTTATTTATTTATTTAAGAAGTAGGAAACTCAACAGGATTAAAAATCCCAATAACAGGGTAACACTGAACAAATAACAAAAAACAAGGTGATGAAGTACAATATAAACATACCCTAACCTAATGTGAGAATACAAAAAAAGGCAAATAAATTACCTATAAGAAATTATAGGTTATAAATTCTTCACAGAGGTTTTATACCTGTTCAAAGAAATATTAAAAGATATCAACTAGTTGACATAGATTGGCTATTAAAATTGGAATTCTATGAAACGATCTTGCATATCTAAATAGATTTTATCTAGTTGACAATTTTTGCATACAGAAAAATAAACGTACATCATGTAAAAATATGGGCAAATATTTATAAGTATTAATTCATGGCTTCTTATATTTCCGTAATCTCCTTTAGACTCCTTAAATTCCTGAAAAAGGCAAAGATGAGATATCTAGTGATAGTAAACAAATATTACTTTAGATAATTTAAAACAGTAATCGTCTTTTAGTTCTTTGTGCATAATTTTAGTAATGCAGAGTATCTAGTTGTTATTTATTTAAAAAATATTATTGTTAAAAATGGAAGGCATGTAGAACGTTGGCTGGATAGAATACAAAATGTTAAGGCTTTTTGCGTGAGTTTGGCAAACATATGCGGGAGATAGACAGCGATTAATGTGCGGGCTTTCCGACGAATATTACACATATTAGATTGTGTCGTGTTAAGGCCTCAGAAAATCTAGGGTGAGTGTTTCATTATTTCAAAAATGCATAATTTGATAATTATTTGTTACCCGCAATTGTATTTGGCACGTTTTGCTTAGACGATTTGGTTTTTGTAGGTCTTAGGAATCTTAAGATATACGTACGAAACTGTTGACTAAAGTTTCTATCCAACTTTGTACATAGGCGTTTCTCGAAATTCCTCCCTGATACCGTAGCTAATGCCATTGCTGTTCCTGTTGATGTTGAACAATAAATGAGCCTGAAAAATTAAAGAAGAAAATTATGTCACATGGATAACGAAGTCTTTTGCCTGTCCTATACTTACCTGACCCGATACCTTAGAAAGAGTAGCCTTGTAGCCGCTGTATTTTACGTAAGCCGAAGGCACTTGCCGAGCTGTCTTGATTACGTGATCCTGAGGCTGTGAGTACTTTTACATTCGTTATAACATTTTGCTGTCTTCTGCAAACCCCAAAGAAGTAGTGGACAGCTGTTATCGTCGACCATTTTGCCTTGAAAATTTTGATTTTCTCTGCTGCGAGTTCTACAAATTTTTTTGTAACAATCTATTTCTTACAAATATTTATTAGAGAACAAATATATGAACAACTTATTTACCTAATTATAATAATATTTATTGGTCTTAGATGGTAATTAACATATGCCACTTTGGCTTTTGATGTCAAGAAAATTATACTATGTATAACAGATAAATAGTAATTTTGTAAATCGCATAACAGCTGTTATCTGGGGATTTAATACATTGTTTATTTTTTTATGCTCATTTTAAGTTGCTTATACACTAATGTAAGACAAATACTTATCTGGCATATAACGCCTGCACGAAGATTATTTCTCTACCGTGTAATTGATAACTAAATAATACCCACTCATTTGTTAATAATTAAGTTTGTTAAGTAATGTTCATATATTGTGTAGTAGTATTTAAGTCATTTTAGGTACTTATTTAATTAATCATTTTTACAAAATCATTATCTGATTAACCTAAGTCATAGAATTTTATACATTTTAGCTCACATTAAAGTTTGCATTTTATCAGAGACAAAATATCAGTATCAAAGTACCCATAAACAATTTTATATAACAAAACACTATCAAAAAATTGTCTACGCTCTTCTAAACTGAGCAATTTATGTACATTAAGAGAGTTCTTATATGGAACGTGTAACAATTCGCGATAATTTCGCTATAATTAACATTGTTAATAAATTTGATTTGAACAAGCTCAACACAACGCTGAACTGCACTTTGACAAATTTTGTACTCAACAACGCCGGGAAATTGATTTTGAAATTCTATGAAACATTCCTCAATAGAATACTTCCATATTCCATCAATCTTGCGTCCATTTCTAAAGTAGGACTCTATGATAAACACTTTTTGTTCTTGAGAAAACACCATTTTAAACGCTTTTTAAAACGAAAATATTCAAATTGATAGCGGCGATATAGCGCTTTGACAGATGACGTTTAAGTTCATTTGCTATACGCTACGCCCTACGTCCAAATTTTCAGAACCAACTTGACCACGTTTTTATTTGAACGCTCGTTATATGAGCATCAAATACCAACTTATCATCCAAGATGACTCAAAGATCCTTAATACTACAGGCTTTTACAACAATATTAGAACCAATAATAAAGTGACTCTGAAAAGTATGTCTATTTCTAGTGAAAGATATATGACTGCATTTCTTATCATTAATAAATAAGTAATTATACTTACAAAAATGATACAATCTATGAATATCTTCCTGAAATTCAACATTAGTATCACTTGAAATTTGTTTGAACATCTTAAGGTCATAAGCATACATCGAGAAATGACAATGCTTAAAGCAGTTAGATATATTTATATATATATAGAAAACAGTAAAGGACCCATATGACTACCTTGAGGAACACCCGACGGAACTTTGCTAATATCAGAGCTACAATTCATAATCACAACGTACTGGGAACGATTGGTTAAATACAATTTAATCCATGCCAGAAGGTTGCCAAACACACCAACACATCGAAGCTTATTAAAAAGTATATCATGGTGAACCTTGTCAAAAGCTTTCGAAAAGTCTATGTATACAGCATCCACCTGAACATTTTGATCCATACTATCAGAGATGAACTGTACAAAAGGAGCAAGGTTAGTCACAGTAGATCTACGACTAAAAAATCCATGCTGGTTTTCGTTTAATAAATATTTTATTTGAAAAATTAATTTATCCGTAATAATTGATTCCAAGATTTTGCTAAAAGTGCATAAAATAGAAATTGATCTGTAATTATTTACATGATATTTACTGCGTTTTAAAAATAGGTGTAACTTTAGCAATCTTCCACTTTTCAGGGAAACAACATTCAGTAATAGATTTATTAAATATTAAAAAAGTCGTAACTTAATATGATTACAACACGATTTGATACAAATTGGAGGAATATTGTCACACCCAGCACCCTTATTAATATCTAAATTATTAATCTTATCTGTTATGTCATTAATGTCGATAGAGGTAATATTAATAGCATTGTTAAAAAATACAGGGTCATTAGTAATTACTGGCTTATTAGATAGCTCATAAACAGAAGCAAAAAATTCGCCAAAAGCTTTAGCAACATCTGGATAATTACTAAAAACTTTGTTCTTATAATTCATGTTGCAAGGAATACTATTTGTACTTCTGATATGCGAAATATATGACCAAAATCTTTTTGAGTTACTAATAATATTATTTTCTGTATCAGCAATAAATTTTTTGTAATCAATGTGTATTTGTTTTTTAGACTGACTTCTGTAACTTACAAACAAATTATAATCAGCAACTCTATTATATTTTTTCCACCTATAATGGAAAATACTTTTCTTCCTTAACAGTTTCCTTGTGTTAGTAGAAAACCAGATGAGAAATTTTTACTTTTATGGTCAACTAAAGGAACATACTTCTCTTGTTAAATATATATATCAAATTTGAAAGTTCCCGCTGTGCTCTGCCAGCGCCACCGGATATATATGTGTGTAAACATTACTTGTATGTATAAAGTAAAATACAAAAATATATATACCCCAGTCAGTGCTGAAACTCGAAGAGTGTTTTATTTAACTTTACGATAACATCTCTATCGTATTATTTAGGACCTCATAAAAAATTTAAATAGCTCTATCAGTAGCAGTCTTATCAAACAATAATTCCTAATTGACGACACTAAGTTCGGCATTAATTTTATTATAGACTGCTTTGAAGAAGTTATAAATACATAAAAATAAATAAATATTAAATGGATTACCGAACATTTTAAAAATAGATCGGAAATGCCCATTTCTGCTTTCAACTGTCCATCCACCTTTTGTTATGAGAAGTGAATTATTCGCTTCTTCTGTGGATAATTGTTTTCTTCCAGGCACAAGTAATGCAGGCATTCAATGATCGATACCCAACTGTTGCAGAAATGGACATGCATCTCGGTGTCTTCTATCAACCAAAGCTATATCACCATCATGAAACCAGTGTCTTAACGAATTTCCATCTTTTCGAAGTTCATTTAGTAAGATTTCAGCGTCGTTGTTTGCGCAATCAGAAAAGTAGGGACCAAATATTGCCAAAATGCACCCATCAGGTGCTACAACAAGTGTTGGTTTCAAAAGATGTCGGTCTTTATGCACGGAAAATGATGGACGTAAATATGCATAAGTACTATCAATGATAACAATAGCCTTTGGTTCTTTTGGTTGAGGATTGTATAAAGTATTTGAGAAATCTGTGACATATTGAGCTATGTAATCTTGTATTGTTTTTGATTCCGGTCCGATATTTCCCATATTGCATTACTGGATAACAATATGTCAAAAGTTCTTTATATTATAGACGAGATGCACTTGAATTCTTCCTCGCTCAAAGACGTATCTAAAGATTTAGTTTGATTGTGAGAATCTTCTTTTAATTGATTTAAAAACGCTAACATTGTCTGGCTTGAAATCCTCGATTGCACACATAACAATGGATATGCGGTGGTCTACCAGCCATTATTATGTAATGTTTTTTATTATGTAAATAAATAAATATGATTACAAGGGTACTTTTTTTGCTAATTATATAAATCACCAGATACAATCAAGAATCGCTAAGAAATGCGATTTATTAATCTGCGAAGTGAACGGAATGTGTCACTGTCTTATTGAATATTTCAAGTTTTTAAACTAATATTATTATCCCATAAGTTGCATAGAAAAAGTATATAATTAAATCAGCAAAAAGAACTGTTAACGATAATACAGATTATGAACTAATAATAAGCATAAAAAATATTAATAATGACCTTATAGGTATTTTTTGCAAATATAACTTCATAGAAATAACTCGCTAACATAAATAATATAAATAGTGGAATTCAAGCTGTTCTCAGATTTTGCACACGGAAAAGGTAGAATTGTAAAACAGAATTGAACTACTCGTATGTTAACATTTCGAGAAAACTTACCATCGTTTAAATGCTACATATGAACAATTGAAGCACACTAAAGCATGCTACTAGGATGGGGAAAAACTATTATTTTTATTTTTGACATTGCAATCTACAATACTCTATAACTTGTATTCTAATGACAATAACAATGCCGAACATTTTCGTACATTATTTATTTTTATTTGTTTTGACGTATTGAACTGTCATTCAATAAGGCCATTATGATACATACCCAGAAAAAAATATAAAATGCTCTATTAATAGTTAGTTTAAAAATATTTTTTTTCTAGAATTATCTCACCAATATGTAATCTTGAAATAGGATTAGTACGAGAAACTTCATTTAATACTTTTGATTAATCGATTGATTGATTGATTGAAAAGTATATTTTGGTGAAATAATGTAAAAAAATGTTAATCTATCTATTAATTCTTTTCAAATATATTAATACTTTCATGCATAAAGTAACATTTTATTTCAAAAACGCAGTATTTGCTTCGAGCCACTGACATCAACATAATATTTTATGCATGCTGCGGCGACTTGCCGAACTTTAAGCCAGAAACAACTAGATGACGATAAAATCGCAAGGAAAAATGATAAAGAGTTTGTTGATGAGCATACAAATAAACGAAATAAGGTATTATTGCACATGTTTATCTGGTGACTGGCCTTTAGGCACATGCGCTCGTATTGCCTGCATTTTTGGTTTTTAGGCTATGAGCGGCTTTGAAATAATATCAAGTGCTTCGATGAATCCCATGATGTGTTAAGTCCGATATAGCAACCTCCCTGTGGTGCACATCAAGTCACATAAATGCAGACGGCAATCGGTATGATTTTTATTGTACGATAATGATTGTGAAAAATCGATTGTACTGATCGTGATCTGAAAGATCATCTCAATATCGTTTTTAACCCTTTCAGTCAGAGATCTCGATATATCGGCGATAGTTTATTGGGTTATTGGGCATTGAGCAAAAATGCTACCACTCAAAAGCTACACAAAAACCACTTGGTTTCAAACCATTTGACCGAAAACCAATTTACACAAGGATTCCGGCGGGATCATTTGTATTGAATACAGGGGATTATCAAAATGATCTATTCAATGAAAATAGTGTCAACTTCCTCGCATTTCCGCTTATACTTACCGGATGTTATCATCAACTCTGTTATTTCAAATGGAACACTATGTATATTCATTACTATTTTCAAGTTAATATTAATTTTCGAAAAAACTGAGGAATGTAAATCATTTTTGAAAATAGAATAACTTCGACATTTTGCATTATTTATTAATGAAACTTGGCATGCATATTTTAAAAGAAATGGAATTCAACCAGTTTATGCTAATTTTTGCTAAAGTTCATACAGAGTGTTTAAAAACGTGTGGCCAATATTGTGACGTTGAAGTTGAATTTACTCAAAAATTTCAAATGGTACACCCTGTATATTACTACATTAATGGATGCAGAATTAAATTTACTTATAATGATACTCCCTATACCCAAAGTTAACAGTTATTGTGTAAATTTGAAATTATTGATTTCAAAACAGAAAAATATAATAAAATATAACTACTTACAACTTGTGGTATATACATATCGATTATGCCACCATCTACTTCTTTTAGTGCCGCAAATTCGTCTGTAACTAACTGAAAACATAACCGACAAATTCTGTGATCTTCCAATATATTGATTATCTGATTATTTCCATTTTCTTTCAGATAAATTTCTTTTAAATCAACCGTTGACGTTCTACTTGCACTAATATAAGGAAAAATAATATCCTCGGTGTGCGTACATCTTGCCTTAAAATTAAAAGCAGCAAACAATTTTCCCGAACATACTGTACACATGAAATGTTTCACTGTTTCTTCTAAGTTCTGAAACGGATTTGTAGTTTATTATAGAATAGAACAGAATAGAAACTTTATTGACACCGTCATATATAAAAACTGTACATTTTTTGTCACAACTACTACACTAAAAGGGGGGCAATTAATATTACACAGTAACAAAACAAATACAATCATCCACTATAAAAACATTGCTCTAATAAAAAATTTTTTATAAACTTGTGGAATGAACTATAAATGAACTACAATAAATATAAATGTAATCTTGAAAACTTTATCTTACCAAATCCGGCAAAAGAATTTTTAGAACATCCTTTATAACATCTATCATCTGGCAATTGGAATCCCTTATAGTATTTAGACATAGCGTACAAAATGTTTCTTCCAAGATTATTTGTTGCATGTTTATTACTTTTCTGATAATGAACTCTAAACATTCTTAAAAGTACTAAGCAAGACTAAGTAAATAATAGCCCCGTTCGTTAGATGCTACTCCTTGCGGCTCCAAGAGATCTTGGATCATAAAGAGTACGGAGCAGTGACGTCACCAGATTCTTTAAGATCACAAAGCAGAGTAATCAGACCTTGGAACTTGGAGCAATTTGCCAGTGTTCGTTAAGACGACTTGATAACCTATTATAAAAAATTTTTTTATGTATACGTGTATGTTTTAAGTTTACTTTGTCTAGGGTATTTTAGCAGTTTTTCTTCTGTTTAGGTATACAAAAAGCCAATTTGTTATCCACCATGAACTTATTGTGTTTATTGGCGTAGTTACTAGTGGAAGAAGGAGAAAATAGATTGGAAAATGTATCAACATGTTTAGACGAAGATTGTGAATCTGTCATAAACATTTTGTCATGTGCTTTAAGTAAAATAGGCAGTGAATCCCCATGTTTACCGTCATACGTAAGATATATTAACCAATAAAAATAAAATCAGCTGATTGCTCCAGTTGCTCTACTCCCTTTGCTCCAGCACAAATGACAGAGTAAAAAGAGCAATGATCTTATTAATCAAAATGAAAAACTCCTGCATAACGACCAACATCGATTTTGTGCTCGGCTTCAACGGACGCCGATAAAATATTCCGATTGAGGATTGAGTTGGAGTAACTGATGTATACTGATACAATGAACAGGGCTAATAAGAATTAGAGATGTGTTGCTATTTCACTGTCTGCTACTTTGGCGCTGTTACGCAGTTGTCACTGGAGCTGACTGTTCCGCCGCGACAAAAGAAGAGGCGATTTTTTGGAGCGTTTACTGCAATTTACTAGCGCCAACGACACAGGCGTGCCGGCCACAGCAGAGCAGATTCTCGCTCAGCCGTTGCGATATGCGTTTGAATTAGTCACAGTGCCACACACAAAACTTATAATACCTTAGAGCATATCGCCTTTGATTTAAAGACATCGTATTTTAACTACTAGAGTAATGCGTGTATTGCTGGTTGCTTTCGAAATTTTCGTGAGAATAGATGCACTTCATGGTGCATTGCCTTGAATAAAAAAACTAGTACATAAGAAGCTGGCTAAATACCCCCTGGGTGACCAAAAAATAAGAAGAAGAACGTTATAAACATCAAATATGTGGTTGTTGGTCGCTTATTTTTTTAAATTTTATTTTGTAGGTTATATAATGATTATGTATTATACATTTGAAAGAGAATAATATGCAATCAGAAAACTTAAAGAGATATTTTGCAAGTTGTGTCTTAACATAATAAGCGATAACAATTGCGAAATAATAGGAAAAGCCATAAGGGAAGTTACGGAAGTAGTTTTGCCGAATCCAGTAAGATCATAATTACTAATAAACAGGGTGGGAAAGTTGAAAGCTGAAGATACTACACGTAAAATGGTGGCCATTGGCGCAAACATGCCTTATCCGAAAGTTGATAGTTTCGGAAATACAGGGTGTTGAAAGTTAAAATTTTAAATCGTTTTTTTGCGATTATTCTGAAAATATGTAGGTTAGGAATTTGAAAATTTGTGAAACTATATTTTTTTAAGCGACGAATAAGATGCGTGTTGCAATTTCAGCGTTTCTCATAGAGGGCGCCACTTGCGACCAATTTTACTAAAAATTTAGTTAATAACTTTTTGCCCAGTAGGTCTAACATGAAACTTGATTCAAAACCTGAAAGAGCAATCATTTTCCATTAATTATGTACTCTTGTTTCATTTCGGTATCTCGATCCGTTTTCGAGAAAAATAGATTTAACGAACACTATGTTTTGATAATACGAGAAATTAAAAGCGAAACAAACTAAGTGTTTGTTCATGTTTTTACAACAATTAATAATAAAACAAATGAAGTACCACGTAATAACGATTTAAAGTAATTGTTCGAATAATCCACCGTTGACACTGATACACTTTACACAACGTTTTCTGAGATATCTTCGAGTTTGAAACAACTTATTGGGATTGCGTCTGACTTCGTTGGCAGCGATTTGTATTCTTTGCCACAACTCTTCATACAAACTAATATATTCTTTGTAAACGATATCTTTCATTCGAGACCAAAAAGAAAAATCAAGAGGATTGAAGTCCAGACTTCTGGGTGGCCAAGCAAAAATGCTTCCACGGCTTGAAGAAGTTCTACTTTGTTTAAGAAGAGATGTGGTTCATGCACGACGGATGTCCACCGTATTTTTCTCGGCCAATGCCTGCATATTTAGATGCAGTTTTTTCAAATCGCTGGATTAGTCATGTAAGCATTTTTACTTGACCACTCAGAAGTCCGGACTTCAATCCTCTTGATTTTTCTTTTTGGCCTCGAATGAAAGATATCGTTTACAAAGAATCTATTGGTTCGTATGAAGAGTTGTGCAAAGAATACAAATTGCTGCCAACAAAGTCAGACGCTATCGCAATAAGTTGTTTCAAACTCAAAGATCTCTCAGAAAACGTTGAGTAAAGTTTATCAGAGTCAACGATGGATTCTTCAAACAATTACTTTAAATCGTTATTACGTGGTATTTAATTTGTTTTATATTTAATTGTTGTAAAAACATGAAGAAACACTTAGTTTGTTTCGCTTTTAATTTCTCGTATTATCAAAACATAGTGTTTGTTAAATCTATTTTTTTCGAAAACGGATCGAGATACCGAAATGAAACAAAAGTACCTACATAATTAATGGAAAAATGATTGCTCTTTCAGGTTTTGAATCAAGTTTCATGTTAGACATACAGGGTAAAAAGTTATTAACTAAATTTTCCTGTAAAATTGATCGCAAGTGGCGCCCTCTATGAGCAATTCGTCGCTTAAAAAAATATAGTTTCATAAATTTTCAAGTTCCTAACCTACATATTTTCAGAATAATCGCAAAAAAACGATTTAAAATTTTAACTTTCAACACCCTGTATTTCCGAAACTATCAACTTTCGGATAATGCATGTTTGGGCCAATGGTCACCATTTTACGTGTAGTATCTTCAGCTTTCGACTTTCCCATTGTTAATGAATCACACTGCATATATACAGGGTGTTTCTAAAATAGGGTTGCAAACTTCTGCAGCGTTTATAACTCATTAAAATAAGCCAAAAAGTTCCTATTAATAAGTGCCCTAAAACGCACCCTTAGGAAGCTATATGCCCTTAAAAGGGCTCAAATAAAACTGTTTTTTTTTTGTTATTGACAAAACGGTAGCAAATAAATAGAAAAAAATTTATGGGTCTGACATAACTTTTAAATAACATGGGCTACTCCGTTTTTCGACATGCAAATCATATGCGTCCCATTTAGGTTGGTGAAAGCGGTTTACGGCCCTTAATTTTTTTCATTTAAATTTTTTACAATTTTCTCTACAGATTTATAAAATCTTAAAATTTTACGTAAAAAATATTATCTTTGTCCAAAATCGATATTTCCAATGGTTTTCGAGTAAATTGAGTTTGAAAATTACTCTGCTCTTTAATATTAATATTATATTAGCTATTGTCTGCAGTAGTAATTAGTTCTTTAATTAGTAAGTGTAACTCTAATTTTAAATAGTTTTAGTTTATGTCCTAAATTATTTATTAAATGATCGGATCCTTCATAACCGCAATTTATTTGAAAAAAAAAACAGTTTTGTTTGAGCCCTTTTAAGGGCATAACTTCCTAAGGGTGCGTTTTAGGGCACATGTTAATAGGAACTTTTTGGCTTATTTTAATGAGTTATAAACGCAGCAGAAGTTTGGAACCCTATTTTAGAAACACCCTGTATAGGGCTGTATTGGTTGGTTGTTAAATTCATATTATTTACGAAATCTTTGGTATGCTTATAGCAAATTGATTCACATTGGGTGTGGTGTTAACATTTACAAGTGCATAATTTACTGTAAAATTTACAAATTTTTGTAGGTCAGTGGCGTAGGAATGGGTAGTAAAGCGGAATTTCTTTAACCCAACTTCTATGCCAATGACTTAATAATCATTTGGGATTCATTTTTAGATTCTCAGGACAATTTAACATAAAAAAGGTATACTTATTGAAAATCGGTATAGTTTATAGTTTTACCGAAAATCTCAGTTGAATGAGAGACCGTTCTTCTGATAAGAAATTAAGTTTCTAAAGTATAGGAAATAAATTTAAAATTAATATTATACACATTAATTTAGAATTGGAAACAATATTAAATAATATGTCTTTACATCGTCGAAACGACTGGTAGATTCTAAATATAATCTCTTGTGTATTATTTATTGCATTCATAATGTGGTGAATTCCCCCTCTGAGCTCATTTTTTTGTTGCGTTACAGTGCAGTGGACAGCATATTCAATGGCACCTCCCCTAAAATTTCATTTATGCCATTCTGAAGCAATTATAAGTATCCTTGTTCATTCAGCGGTCCGTTTGTTTCAAACAGATATAATTCCTTTAAAAAATTACACCTACATATTAATTTTAAATCTGCGCTGTGCGTCCAATACACTATCTGCACTAACGATTGCCATGAAAAAACAACTAAGCAATAATAGACTTATCTGTCATCAGGAATGGTTATTTTATTTTTAAGATTTGAAATATTAGTGTTTGTAAAAAAATGGATGAATATTCAAGTGTTATCAGAAGAACGATACTTATTTTGACTACATTGGAAAGAGATAAAGAATAAGAGATTTTGGCTTTTTAGAATCCTTAACAAATCATATTTAGGTTGGTTTCCTTGAAAGAATTAAATATTTAGCCGATAATTGATAATAAATAAATTACTTAATTTAGTACCACATCAAACATTAAAAATCAAAATAACTTGTAAACGCACAGGAATTTCGAAACCGAAGAAGAACATTTTTGTTAAACTGTATGTAGATAATGAAAATAACAGTTGTTTCAAAAAATAGTCATTGGCGTAGAAGTTATGTTTAAGAAAGCGGTTGAGCACCCCCTCCACTCCACCACTGTGCAAGTTTTTGAACATTCTTATAGCTTGTTTTATGCCCCTTAATTAATAGCCATTATCCCCCAAACATGAAAAAAATCTAAGAATTCGTTTATGTTATAATGAAAATTTGAGAAAAAAAGATTATGTACAAGTGTGATGTATGTGATCCTGAAACTAAATATAAGAAGAATTTGAAAACCCATCGATTAATACACGTAAACCGTCCCACAACACGAATGCAGGAATGTGACACGGGTGACTTTGATACTGTTGATAAATGCCCTGGTACCCCTCGTCAATATGTAAATGTTAAAACATCCAAATAATCAAACATAAAGAGAGATTAAGAATTCATGTGTCAAGACACCTTGAAAATGCAAATGTACAATTGTGTTAAATGTTTTGTTTGAAAGTTCGTACAGGTAAGTTATACATCATTGGTGTCAGTTTTTGATTATCTGCTAGAGGTCATTATAGACCAGGCGGGATCTGTTTCAAAACACCCATGTATGGATGTTTTATATAGTATCGCTAATTTTTGCTTTAATGGCTCTAATATGATGTAACAAATTATAATTTCACTATGCGCGCGCTTCAAAACGTGTACTAAACTAAAATTAAAAAGTAGTAATTATCAGTACGTTAATAGGTCGATAATTAACAATAATTCGCAGATAAAATTTTCAAGTATCTAGAAGTCTTAATTTAGGCATAGTTAAATTTGTAAAAATTTCAATTTTTTTTCAAAAATCTGGATTGCAAAATTATTACTCGAAAACTATGGGACCGATTTTAACGAAAATTGGTGTGATGTTTTACTATATCAAAAATATTTTTTTGACCAAGTATGAAAATCTTACCAATAAGTACTTTAAAAAAAAATCGCAAAAATATTGTAATTTTTTTTAACTTTTACTTGTTTTTGCTATATTTGCAATAATTATGTTGTATTTTTTGTTTTTTTGAGAAAAAAAAATGGAATTTTTTCCAATTTTTTCACTATTTGTTCAATATGTTTAGCACACGTTTTGAAGCACACATATAGTGAAATTATGTTTTGTTATATCATTTTGGAGTCATTAAGGCAAAAATTAGCGATACTATATAAAACATCTACACCAAAACAGATCCCGCCTGGTTATAGTAGCGGACTATATTTTTTGTGGTTAGGTTTTTACAATGTGCGTTTTATGTTATGAGTATATGAATAAGGGGATTCAACTGATATAGCTCGAAACGAACTCCAATAAATTTAAATAAATATGTCAACGATAAATAGTAGGGTATAAAGATAGGTCCGCCAATATTACAGGAAATAATTTTACCTGCAAAGACATTGATAAAGGTGGTTAAACCGATATATATTTCCCTTTAGCTGCACCTACAAAAAATTTTGGAGCAGGCCAAAAAAGTAATTATCTTTCACAAATTTAAAATATCGTTTCATCTTAGTAAAGACGCATGTGTCTACAGACAATACACCAGATTATTGAAATATGTACATATAGAACGAAAGGAAAAGAAATTCTGGTATATATAGAAAGCAAAAGGCTTTTCTTTTCTTGTATTTATATATTTAACTTGTCTTACGTTGATAAATATACATTTTTTTTACAAATCCATGTAAATGTTCTCCGATTCAATATTACCAACAATCTGCAACTAAAACTAATGTGGAATTCACAAAACATTGACTGTGGTGTGCTACACTTAATTCAACCAATCATCTCTTCGATTCTTTACTCTATTTTTCTATCTCGTCCTACTGCGGTTGTTAAAAATATTAAATAATTTATCGACGAAGATGGCAGAGGAGGAAATTGTGACCTACAAAGACAAAATAATTTAAGAAAAGACATACATTTGCAATTCCGTTAAAAATATATAGATATTAATTCTATGAGTAAAACTATATTTATTTATATTGTTACGCCTACAGCCCACTTGGTCGTAGACGCACGCTAGGGGGTAGTAGATGGTAGTTAAATGACGAGTTTATAATAAAACATTTATTACTAAATTTTGGAATTGGTTTGCCAAACAATTGAAACTACACTACCTACAATAAACTAGAACTACTACTTACATTATTAGCCCAACCCTTTTCATTTCGGGGGAGAGATGTCTTCTACTTCACTTCCAAAAATCGACTGTCCAAGACAGTTCAACAAGCGCGCCACCGCTTTTTCAAAACCGCCGCGTTTGCAGGATTACCATAGGTACCGCCGTGGCTGACCCAATTTAAGTTTACCGCCCGGTCGGTGGTCCGGTGATTTCGCAATCACCTAGTCGTCGAACTGTCTTTTTTGTTTAGTCATAAATTTTTAATATGAAATAATGCCAACGAATTAATTGAATAAATGCGCGAATGAAATAATTGAAATTTACTGTTAAAATAATTATTAATTTTCTTTGAATTTGACAATATGAACAAGAATTAAGTACAACACAAAAAAAACTATCCAAGTAATAAAATTACTAAAATACACATACATTTATTGATAATTTTTATTTGTTAATATTTTTTAAATTAATTGCTTTTTTTTGATTTGTGGCTGGTATCATTTCAAAAAATTTTTTTATACTTTTGTAGTTTATTTGACACTTTATCTTTGTTAATTTAATTTTTTGCATTTACCACATTTAGGACTATAGCACGCTAGTGGGCTACAGTGTAGCGACATTTTTAATTGCCGCTCTACAAAATTGGTGGCGGGGTCTATTTCATCAGATCCTAAACATTCTGCCAAAATTATTTTGTGATTAACGGTCACTGTAGAGAAGATAATTGCTACATCAACAATAGAATACTGATTTTAATGACGATATAGCGTTCCTATGTTTAACTTCCTTAATATAGCTATAAAATTATGAAAAATGTCAATTGTTGGAACACTGTATGTTTCTGAGATTTTACCTTATGTATTCTATGTAGCATAGTGTTTATTAACAGTCATGGTAGCATGTGTTAACTAATGGATTGTCAAATGTTTCTTATTCATCACATTTGTCCATTTGGATTTTTGAAGGATATTTGTGTGTTAACTGGTGCCTCTTTATATCACCCTTATATTTAGTTTCATATGTACATGTATAGCATTTGTACATTTGGACTTCCGAGGGGTCTTTGTGCAATAACTGATGCACTCTTAGACCATTCTTATACTTAGTTTCATAAGGACAAGTATTACATTTGTACATCTGGATTTCTGTAGAATCTTTGTGTATTAATTTATGACTTTTTAGATGAGCCTTGCGTCTAGCTTTATAACTACATATATCGCACTCGTACGTTTGAATTTCTGAGAAATCTCTGTGTATTAACTGGTGCATCTTCTGATCGGTTCTATATCTACTTTCGTAAGTACATATACCACACTTGTACATTTGGATTTCTAAAGGGTCTTTGTGTATGAATTGATGCTTTTTCAGGATCCACTTATGCTTAATTTTATATTCACACTTGTCACATTGATAGAATTGGGTATCCGATGAAGGACCAAGCTTTTCAAATATAGACTTTTCACTTATGGGTAAATTGGTGTTACAATTTTCATTAAATCCTATCTCACATTTAAGCATATATCCCGCTATTTATTTCTCCTATGCCAATCTTTTTATTTTCAACTGTTTCATTACCATATGAGGAAGAACCACTGGAAATATTGTTCAATATGAAATAAGAATAAAACAAGGATTATTAAAATGGGTTTAAATCGCGTTTTTTCAAATTTTACATTTTCTATGTCATCTCTTAAGGGGGGTAAAGTATTTTTAAAATATTTTTATATTAATGTACAACATATTAAAATTATTGTGTGAAAATTTTGAGGCCGATTGGAGTAAAACTAACAGAGATCTCCGCCTTTCCTGTCTGGTTTCACGCTGCAGCGGGGAGCTACACGGAGAAAAAACTGTAGTAACTTTTACTAAAAAAATGGGTTAAAATTACTAATTTCACAACGTAAAACGTTAATTGAAATATCGGAACAATTTCTATGAAAATAGTATTTTTTACAATGCGATATAGTAATTTTTATTTCTTAAGGAGGTATATAAAATGCACAATGTACTTGAAATTTATATGGGATATTACCCAGTGCTCCCTCTGTGCGTCATATTTTTTTGAATTTTTTTTTTAATCTAGATTTTGAGTTATTGTTGTTGAAAGTTGTTCATTTTAACATAGTTTATATGGCGAAGATGGACGGTGTAGCTCTTTTTTTGCCCATAACTGAGAAAAAAATGTAGAAATTGTGAAACAAAACTTTTCCATAGATAGTACACAGTTATTTTTTTATGTAAAACTAATAAGTTTTGAATATAATACAGCTGTATTAATTATAAACAGAAACCAATAATTACATTTCTGTCTGACTTGAGGATTAATGTGGCAACGTCGCAATCAGCTGACAGCAAGGAGGGGAATACATTTGAATGATTTGTTAAAAACGAAATTGATTTCAAACATATACATTTTTCCTAAATCCCATGTACATTGTTATCAACAATAAATTATCCACAACAGATTATTTTTTTTAATGTTTTTAAAAAACTAGATTAATTAAAAAAGACTAGGAAGCTGTGATATATTTATTGGAATAAAAAAATACAGTTGATAAATCCTTTTAATATATTTAATGGTTTATAAAAACATCGTAATCTTTTCCCAGCCTTGTTTAGGGTTACATAAAGTTTTCTTTACTTGATTAATATAATTAGTAATACTTGGGATAAAAGCAATAACAAAGGAACATAAATAATTCTCAGCAAACTTTATATCTAAAAAATTAGTTATGGTTGCAAAACTTTTGTAATATTACTAAAATAGAGATGAAAAAGACGAACAGTGAGTAATAATGTAATTTCTATCACAGAACCTTCAAAATTGCATCCAACATTTTTTTTGACTTGGATGAGTGTCATTTCATTTCTTTAGAACTAAATTAACATAATTCTTTTCTCGTTGTTTTACCAGTTCACATGATTTACGGATTTTAAATAAAGGATACAAATCCTTGCAAGGAAAATACGATATATTTGCTATATATAATAATTATGTTGAACATAGTTTACACACAATACATTTTTGAACGCATACGCCTCACCGATGTCCGAGGTCTGTAGGTTTGCAGTGTGTACAACTGCACTCCATTATTAGCGCTGTTGCCACATCCACATAGTGTTTATGCGATCATTAAATATAATTTAATACTACTTAAATGATATTTTTATGTTGTTAATTTTCAATATGTATGTTATGTGCATATTGAGTAGATTTTTTTGCTATATAGATAATGTTTATCGCAAATAATTTCAATAGAATTTAATTTTTTCAAGTTGGTAGCGGGTTTTAGTCCCATAAGAAAAGCATAAGACTCCCCCTGCGATCCTCACTTCCCTCGGACCTCGATATACCTCCGTAAAGTAAAAATTTTTGAAAATTTTAAACGCGTTTTTCACACTTAGCTTTTTCAGAGCACCGATCCCTTTGAAATTTTGCACTCTTTCTTTACATAAATGACGAGGTAACGCTGTCTAACTTTAACACATTTTAAAATAACCAAATTTCCGATTTTTTTTTTAATGAAAAATCGGTATTTTGAGCTCTGTGCTGTAAAAAATTGAAAAATCTATAATAAAAGAAAAATTCGACAGGGTTCCCTACAGAAACTTATCAACTAATGAAATCATTTTAATTTTTGATTTCAGATGATTTAGTAATGAGTTATGAGTGGCACCGCAATGGAACTTTTTTGAGACGTCTGCGGAGATTCACTATCAATAGCTCATTTCTTGATATTTATTAATGAAAATTTCACAGAATATTCTTTAAATATTATTTTATCATGTAGTAATTATAGAAATAAATATATATAAACTATATCGTCAAAAAAATTGTCGAAAATATGCTTTTTTGTATCGAATTAACCTTCCCCCTACCCTCAAGAAATAGCTTGCTGTCAAAAAACTAAAAAAATTAATAAATAAGCATTTGTGTAATAAATTTTATAAGTTTATCGAAAATTCCTTACCCATCCCAAACATTTTCCTCTATCTCCATTGAAGTCTCCTCAGGTTTTTCCAGTTTTATTTCAATTTCCTCTGTTTTAACGTAAGAATGACTTTTGATTTTCTCTTGTGCATCAAGGCAGTTCTGTAAAAAACCATCATGAGTATGAAGCGAATCAAAACATGGTCCACATATTACAGGATCCTTAGTAGCAGTCATGTTCTACAACAAAAAATATTAGTGTTAATTTCTGACAATATCTATAGTTTTATTAATTGAAGAACATAATTTTCAAGTAATTCTACCCACATTGACATAAAGAGCTCTATGATTCCAGAATACAAACTATTTCAGCTCCATTTAACAGATGTCAATGGAAAAAAAGATTTGCGTTGAATCATAAAATGTTTTGTTCAGATTACAGTATAGACAGAATAAGGACAGCGAGTAAATTTATAAATGAAATCTTTCTGATGAAATATGATGTAATTATTTTAAACGACGATATTGCAATTCACGCTTATAATTTGTAATTTCTGCTATATTATTAGACATTATTTACAATTGTTAGTGTTATTAAGAGGTTGGGATAACAGTAATCTGTAAAATTACATAATTAAAATGAATGCAACTTTGTTGCAATTTAATGTACTTTTTAATTGGGTAAATTCTAGGAAAAAAACGTGAAAACAATTTTGTTTTAATTAATAATTGTTAAGTTTAGAATTTGTTATAAAAAAAGGAAAGAGCAAAATAATATTTTGTAGTTGTAATATGTCTCAAAATAAATGAATACAAAAATTATCAGTAGTAATAGGTACAAAAAATAATCGCGATCTGTAAAGTTTTAAGCTGTTCATAAGAAAATCTGCAGATGTCCTCATTCTCAATAAAATTGAAGTTGTTGAAAACACTTTTTTTGTAGTTAAATGCTTTAAAGTCATAACTTTTTTTTTAATATCTTTATAGTTTGTTTAGCTCTATACACTTTTGTAATTTTTTCAGTATAACCACTTGTCAATTTATCAGACTTGCTTTTGGCGGTCTGGGTGCTTACACTAAAATAACAAAAGTTCTCTTATAATAAAGAAAACAATAATGGATGATACATAAATTTTTATATTCGAAACATATGATACTTCGAATAGTTGTTTTTTTCAAAATTTTTCTACATCTATCTATATCAGAATTACTTCCAGATGATATCCAACAAGTTGTACTTAATTTAGAACTTCTTGCAGAAGATCTCTTTAAAGTGAATTACAGATTTGGGCTTTTATTATTACCAGTTTGTAACGTTTGAATTTTAAATTTACATTACGAGTAAAAAAATAATAAGTTATTTTAATTGCTGCACAGGTAATTCTTGCGATATGGTTTCTTTTGATCTTCCAATCTTGGTCTCTCCAATTTACAATTAGATTATTTTTAGATTTTTAAGGTTAGTTAAGTGGTTAAGTTGATGGTTAAGTATTATTAGTAGTATTAGTAATATAGATATTAAATTTTGGTACATGTTTAAGGTTTCGACAATTATTTTTCTTTATACCACACCTTGTATAGTTGGAATTTATTCGTTGTGGTTACTTCCAAATTCTCTTTTCCCTCCTCTAAAGTTTTGTAATGTATCCACCCGGTCGATTCAGGTCTCCAGAAGATATAGGTAGTCGTTCACAAAACTGTCTCACACCGATACATTTTCCATAAACTAAAACATATTTTTAATTAGATAGTTTAGTTTTAACTTCAGATAATTATTTTAAACAAATAAAAACATAGATGGCTACTTACTTACGGGTTGGATTAAGAAGTAAATTTTTATAATTACTCTTTATTATTCATTTTTCCGATTTCTAATGTATATCTTCATTTTCCATAGTTAAATTATTCTTCTCAAACATATTTATAACCTGTTGAATGTTCACAATGTCGACATATTTTATTTTCCCAACTGATTCATGGTTTATTTTCCTTTTCAACCAACCAAGTCTGCCAGTCATACCAACCAACTGATTATTAACTTTAAGATCCACCAATCAAGAATTTGTTTAATCGCAAGATTCTCTGACATAATTGTAAATAAAGCAATTAACTGTTTATTTAATTTTGGGTAAAAAAGGAACATTAATACATGATTATGTTGTCGGAAAATGTATTTAATTGTCCATAATAAATCTTATTCTGAGACTAGCGACATCTTTCGCGAAGTGACGAAACTTTATGGTTATACATGTTTCATGTTACTTATTAGTGGTGAACTTTGCTACGGCGGGTTTTTCATCGTAGGATTTTGAAAATTTAAAGAGGTGTGTGTCAATTTTCCTTATAAGTGAAATCTGAATTTATCCGTGTGTGGGACCTTTTTGAATACACTAAAAATTAAGTTTTCTGAGTGAAAATTTGTTTTGGTTGGCAATTTGTGTGATATTTTCCAAGAAAACTACTCCATTGAGGATTTAATTGCCTCTTGGACATTCCATGTGATTACCTTTTGCGGGCCATCATTTCTCCACCAGGAAGGCCCTTATCCTGGAAGAGAACACCCATATGTAATGTTTTTTTCTTTGGAAATTTGGTGAGCACTTGTTAACAGGCAAGATATTCCCAGCTTGGACCTAGTCGATCTGCCTTTACAACAATTATTAGCCCCAACTCCAATATTGCAACTTCTGGATGACTACTCCAGAGTTTCTTCCCAGGAGCGAGACAACTTCTACTGCCAAACCAGAGCTGGGCAACTTCTGAATCCTTTCCGGGGGCATCGTATTGCGAACTGGACAGTGTGCCAGTTTATCACCTCCGGATCGAGGGCGAACCAACAACCAACCGTTTTGTCAGCGGGACCCCCACCGAGACCCAGACTATCGCCTCCTGTTTAAGGGCCAACCCGTTCTGTCAGCAGGACCTCTACTGAGACCTTGTACTGGTGTCACGCAAGTCTCCATTGGCACCGGCGATTGGGGGTGTTGAAAAATAATTTGTACATACAGTTTTACTTTTAATTTAGCTTATAACCTTTCGATACCTACTTACCATAGTTTACAATTTATTCATTTTTACCATATGTATAAGTAACTTTAATAATAGATATTATAGAGTTTAGACATTTACTTGTAGATTACATAAGGTGTTGAGCTTTAAGCTCACATCTTTTATTTTGAATATACCAAGTGTTGATCCCTAATCCAGCTGATTTGATATGACAACAGGGCGCTATGGATCTTAACAGCAAGAAATATTTTTAAAATGTTTTTAAATGATTGAAAAAAGGTGAAAATTTAAATAATAATTATCAAAATATTATCGCAAAATGTTTTTAAAAGGTTTCTGAAATGTGAAAGCAAATATTTGATTTAATTTTTTATGCAGATTAATGATATATTTTTAAAATATCACACAAAAAGTGTATTTTGTAATTTAATAAACTTAATATTAAAAAATTTAATAGCCCTTAATTTAATTAAATAAATCAAAAAACAAAGTGAAAAGTTTTCAATGTACAGATGAAAATAGATAAAGTTTTTAGATCAGCCAGTACAATAACAGGGTATTAAGTTTCAAGCTCAGCTTGGGGACTGTACAGAATTAATTTAACAGAGTTAATAATCGTAAGTTTTAAATCAACCTACTTGCAATATACCTATAGCTAGTAGCTAGTACACGTTTATATTTGGCACTTCAAGAATTAATCCAGGTGGCGTAGTAATTGCCAATCCAGGCCAGACAGGACGACCGGAGTTGTTCCCTTCTACTGTGATTGTATGTGACTCCACACATTTTCAACGTTCTTATCAATACTAGCGTACCTACCATAGAGTTTATGGAATGCTTTACTATTTTAATTAAAAGTAAGTAAAAGTTTAACTGTATGTCTTAGAAGTTATTGGTAAACAGTAATATGTAAAATGCTTATGTCCTACTTCGCTATACATATTATGTAAAAGAAGGCCCAAACTTCAAATTTATTGAAAGTAAATGTTACAAATAACTTCTTATAATTTGATATAGTGCAAAAAATCATGTGGCATACAAAATGAAAGGGAAATATAAAATGTACAAAGTTTGTTAATTATTCTGAAAAAGGTTGTCTGCATGTTAAAAATCAATGAACCATTTGAAAAATTAAATTTACAATGAAAAATGCTTAAAAATAATTTGATGTAACCTTCAATATTATTCAATTCATTATTCAATATTATCTTATTTAATTCAGGAACTGAATACAGCATAAATAAAAACATATTCCTAGAAAAGCCTCTAAAGCATTTATTTTTTTTTAAAGAAACCAAGTTGAATATGATACTATTTGAAAAGCATCGATATGTATATAAATTTCTTACAAATCTTTTTATCGTTTTTAAAATACTTTTAAAATTAGTTTCATAACTACACCTACAACAGTTCTACACTTGATTTCTGCAGACTAACTGATGTACTTTCAGATGATTTTTATTTTAGTCTCATAACTACACATATTACACCTGCGTATTTAAATTTTATGAATTAACTGATGCTTATTTAGACTGATCTTATACTTAGTTTCAAAAGTACAAGTATCGCATTTGTACATTTGGATTTCTGAAGAATTTTTGTGCTTTAACTGATGCATCTTCAGGCAGCTCTTATATTTAGTTTCAAAACTACACATATCACATTTGTACATTTGGATTTCTGATATATCTTTATGTATTAATTGATGCTTTTTTAAACTGCTTTTCAAATGAGTTTCATAATTACACTGATCACACTTGTACACTTGGATCTCTGAAGAATCTTTGTGTATTAACAGATGTGCTTTTAGATGACCCTTACATTTAGTTTCATAATTACATGTATCACACTTGTACATTTGGATTTCTGAAGGGTCTTTGTGCATTAACTGATGTCTTTTCAAATAACTCTTATGCTTAGTTTCATAACTACACACATCACACTTATACATTTGGATTTCTGAAGGATCTTTGTGTTTTAATTGATGTATTTTTAAATAGTTTTTAAAATGAGTTTCATAACTACACTGATCACACTTGTACACTTTGATCTCTGTAGAATCTTTATGCACCAACTGATGTGTTTTCAAATGAGTCTTTCGTTTAGTTTCATAACTACACGTATCACACTTGTACATTTTGATTTCAGAAGGGTCTTTGTGCGTTAACTGATGCTCTTTTAGATATCTCTTATATTTAGCTTCATAGGAGCATGTATCACATTTGTACATTTGGATTTCTGAAGAATCTTTGTGTAAGAATTTATGTTTATTTAGGTCACTCTTCTGTTTAGCTTCATAAGTACAAGTATCACATTTGTACATTTGGATTTCTGAAGAATCTTTGTGTGTTAATTGATGCGATTTAAGACTTCTTTTAAACTTAGTCTCAAAACTACACGTATCACACTTGTACATTTCGATTTCAGAAGGGTCTTTGTGTGTTAAGTGATGCTTACTTAGATGGTTCTTATATTTAGTTTCATACGTACAAGTATCACACTTGTACATATGGATTTCTGAAGAATCTTTGTGCATTAACTGATGTATCTTCAGATATTTTTTATACTTAGTTTCAAAACTACATGTATCACACTTCCACATTTGGATTTCCAAAGGGTCTTTATGCTGTTTGTGATGCCGCTTCAAATGGATCTGATGTTCAGTTTCAAAATTACAGATCTCGCACTTGTACTTTTTCACTTCTGAAGGGTTTTCATGTATTAACTGATGCCTCTTCAGATTTGCTTTAAGGTTAGTTTCATGTTTATATTTATCACATTGGTACGATTGTGTACCTATCAAAGGTTCACATTTCTGAAGTCTAGACGTTTCGTATTTGGGTATCTGGATGTTGTCAACTAACATCAACATTTTGTAGTTTTTGTTAAGTCCTGTGTTACATTTATATTCTTCCCTTATTACTCCTACATATTCTGAAATGTGTCCCTTCTTGTTTTCAGCGCCTAAGTCATACGAAGAAGGAACACTGAAAAATTTAAAAATGGTCACAATGAAATAAATACGAGTTAAAATAAGTGTTTTGAAAAATGTATTAACAAAAAATCTAAAACAGTTAAATGAGGTACTCCTAATCAAATCTAAAATGTTCTATGTCACTGATTAGGAAATGTCTTGCTATCAAAAACGACAAAAGTTAATTGGTATTGCAATTATATAAAAAAATTTGTGTTGGTGACTGCTAGGTGATGCCTACTGGTACAAAGTACTGCTTTGTACTTACTGGCAGAGAGTGACCTACTAATCTGCAATTACTATGGAAGTAAGGCCACTATTGTATTAGTCAAAACAAAGCTTTTAGCTAATGATATTGTAGGAAACAACTGCTCTGTGGACTAAAGCCGCGTACAGCACTGAATTACACTTGCAATAAGTATTTAATAAACAGCTAAGATCATTCTTCCGCAGAATAACCAGACATAGACGATGGGTACTAAGTAACAATAACATTTAATAAAACTTGACTTACCCATCCCGACCATCTTCCTCTCCCTTTATTTCAATCTCCTCAGATTTGATATAAGCCGGAATATCAAGACATTCATATTCCTCCTGCCCATCCTGATCATCTTCCAGTTTTATTTTAGTCTCTTCAGATTTAATAACAGACTCATTACCAGCACTTTCGTAGTTTCCCTGTGCACTAAGGCATTCCTTTAAAAAACCGCCATGTGTACGAAGCGAATCAAAACAAGGTCTGCATATAATAGGGTCACTGGTAGCACTGATATTCTATAATAAAAAAATTCGTGTTAATCCTTAAACAAATATCTGTTTTAATATTTTAGTTCAGTATTTTCAGCATCTTATTTACTAAATTAAAAAAGTATAATTATGGGTACATATGTTTTGCAGATTAAAAGTGATGGGGTAGAAATGCTTTGTGAAATCAATTATGTATTGTTAGTATTGTTAGGAAACATTTTTAATTTTTATATTATATTAGATATTTTTAAGTACAAATATATACATTACCTATTTAAGTATTTATGTTTTTAGTGAATCCACAGAATCTTAAATTATTATTGTAAGAAATATTTATTCATGTAAAAGCTATATGTGGACTTATTTCACTACATACTTTCACTCATTTTGAATTTTATTGAACACAATCTCCAAACTGTAAAATTTTCAATTGTCTCCGTTTATTACAATGTGCTGTCGAATTGTGGGGGGTCTCTGCAGACCGAAAAGGACATGAGGTCTGCTATAAATTGTTTTTGATAAAAAAATAAAAGAACGAATATGTTCGGTTTGCACTAAATGTTTTCTTTTTCGTTTTAATTGGGAACAATAAAAACCTTTATTATTATTGTTATTATTATTAAACACACCCACTGGGAGAGCAATTGGACCCCAAAATAACAGATTTAACTTTATCAATAGTTTGTTGAAGTTTCTGCATTAGAACTAATTTTTTAGCAACTGTAAAGACATCCAATTCTATGATTATGATCTTGATTTTGATAAGAATTTGAAATTTACTGAGTATACTCGTATAGATACACAATTTTGTTATTATCAAAAATTGTCTCATATCTGTAATTGCTTTATCGGATACTTGATTTCGCTAAACTAAATTTTCAAATATAGTATGTCAAAATAATAATATAAAATTGTAACGTACTTTTCTCGGTTGCCAAATTTTTGTAACACCCTTTATATATGGTTTTGAATTTGCGGTGGTGACGGTTCGGTTCAGACGTTACTTGTGGCTGCCCCCGGTATACTACCAACTCTAAACGGAATCTTAATTCATAAGTGCAAATTTTAATTTACTAGATTTATTGACGTCACTGACGTCCCTATTTGGACGCCTACTTNTATTTTTAAGTACAAATATATACATTACCTATTTAAGTATTTATGTTTTTAGTGAATCCACAGAATCTTAAATTATTATTGTAAGAAATATTTATTCATGTAAAAGCTATATGTGGACTTATTTCACTACATACTTTCACTCATTTTGAATTTTATTGAACACAATCTCCAAACTGTAAAATTTTCAATTGTCTCCGTTTATTACAATGTGCTGTCGAATTGTGGGGGGTCTCTGCAGACCGAAAAGGACATGAGGTCTGCTATAAATTGTTTTTGATAAAAAAATAAAAGAACGAATATGTTCGGTTTGCACTAAATGTTTTCTTTTTCGTTTTAATTGGGAACAATAAAAACCTTTATTATTATTGTTATTATTATTAAACACACCCACTGGGAGAGCAATTGGACCCCAAAATAACAGATTTAACTTTATCAATAGTTTGTTGAAGTTTCTGCATTAGAACTAATTTTTTAGCAACTGTAAAGACATCCAATTCTATTATTCTGATCTTGATTTTGATAAGAATTTGAAATTTATTGAGTATACTCGTATAGATACACACTTTTGTTATTATCAAAAATTGTCTCATATCTGTAATAGCTTTATCGGATACTTGATTTCGCTAAACTAAATTTTCAAATATAGTATGTCAAAATAATAATATAAAATTAAGTGTCAACATTTTGCTTCTTGAAACTAAATTACTGAAGGGTACGTTTATTAGAAAAAGTTACTTTAATTTTGGACACAGTATACATTTTTCCTAGTTTCATCCATATCAAGTAAGTTTTAAAATGAAACTATGACAGATTCAAAAAAAATTCTCAAGAGACGATTTTTGATCGAAACTAAGGTGTGTACGTAAAAATTTAATAAACTAAAATTTATACTGGGTGAAACAACCTTTTTCATCAAATTACTGGTACTAACTAGTTACATCTTCGATACTGGTTGCATGGAGAGCTTGACAAAAACACATATTACAGCAGTGTATATGGTCATACTGTCTACCAAATTTGGTTTCGATAATAAAAAAAGTCAAAGAATAATTTTTTCTGATACCAGTAAATCTACATTTCAAAAGAACACGATCTGCAAAAAATCGCCTTAGTAAAATGTTCACCCCTGAAGAGATATGGGCCATCAAAGTTTCCAAAAAAATTATGAAAATTGGCTGTAATTTGAAAACCAAATGAGGTACAAATAACAAATTTTTTACAGGTTGTTTACTAATACAGATGCGAGTT